>NC_056749.1:277860553-277863053 GCF_019279795.1 Protopterus annectens
ACAACACCAGTGCTATGGATAATGCCGTCAACTCCGTCAACCTAAGGGTTGAGTTATGTGCTTTGAAGGACGAAGTCAAACAATTGACCACGCTTGTTCATAAACTTTTATCCGGTGGAACTAAATGTGAGACAAGACTCTTTGTTACCGCACACAGAAGCCTGTCATAAGTCGGATGACACTACACGTGCACAACCCATTATAACTAAGGTATTGGCGTCTAAAAACATTTCTTTGATGGGGACTAAAAAGGGACAGAAAGTTTTTAATACTTTGAATGTTTTAGGTGAAGCTATTGGTTCTATTTCAGACAATGATGCAGAACATTCCGATGGCTCAGACATACCTAATGGTCAACGATCACGTCATAATAGTCGGAATAAAGGGCTAGACATTTCGGCCCCTTTGTCTAGCAGTAACATTAACATTTCTGACTTTACTTTTGACTTTTCTCCTTATTGTCATGATTTGGAGGCAAAAAGAATAGGGACTGAACCGAAAAGAATGCCTCCGAACAAAACTTATTCAGCAGTTGTTGAACTTCCTTATGCACACAAGACCAAGGGTTTTGCATTGAGTTCACAACCTGTATTACCAACAGATGGACAAAAAGACAAATTCAATCGTTTTAATCAATTTTTAACATTTGATTTTGAAGTAAATAATGTGAATGATTTTGATAAAGTGGTACATACACAGGAGGACAATAAGAGAGAGATTGGTAGCTTAAAGTCTAAGATATTTTTGATGGGTAAAAAATTAAAGACCATTAATGGTCTTAAAGTGGACAACATGTATTTACAAAAGTGTTTGGATTCTAAAATAGTTCCGAAAGGTTTAAGATTTTTTAAATTACCTATGGGTATTGATTTGACAGATATGGGTAAAAACGAATTTAATATTCTATTCGATGAATGTGGTTTTAAATATATTAAGTTATTAATGAAATTTTATGATGAAAGATTAAGTAAATTAATTCAAGAAGTAGATGATCTAAATACTACGATTGTGAATGATTTATTATTTAATGACTGGGAGAAATTATATAATAAACAATATACAGAAGCAGAGAAATGGGCTTCAACCTTATGTATACGTAAGAATGATAAAATGACGAGGGATAAAAATCAATACCAACAACAATTGGCTTATGTTTGGCCTAAGAAACGTAATATCCCTACAAGTGAACGTTATAACAATAGGACATATAGTAGTCAAGATATCAATAATGTAGGAGGGGAATACCATGACGTCTATGATTATGGTGAATATAATACACAGGGTTTTCAAAAATATCCGAGAACCAAGAATCCACCATATCAAAGAACGTATCAAAAGTCATACGTAAGGGGGAATGTATAGGAGAGGGAATCCCCTCTGACGATATCAAGGATTGTTTCATATGTGAAGATATTTGTTTAGATAGTATTGACCGAGGAAATGATTTAGATAATAATGAAATTTCAATTGTTGACAATATACATACTTATCATAATTTCAAAATTTTTAATTATTCTAGAATGCACATAGTTAAGGCACACTTCATGTTATTTGAGAAAGGTATGAAATTTATTCCGAATCCGAGTTTTAAATTAACTGATGTTTTAATTGATTTTAAGAAATTCATAAGGAAAATCAATTTAGAAGTTTTTTACAAGGATAGTATTCCACATAGAGGTAATGAAGGGGGTGATAATATTTGTCAATCTCTTTTTATTAAGAGTAAATTTACTCCACCTAATCACCCCATTATTGATACATTTAATAAGGTAGTGACCAGAGAAATTTATAATGAATACAATCAATTAAAAAACATGAAGGCATACCAAAATTTGACGAAGGAAGAAAGTAATCTATTACAAGCTTTAAAGGGGGACAGTTCGATTAGAATTATGAAACCCGACAAAGGGGGAGGTATTGCCATATACGACAATTTGAATTATATACAGAAGATATATAATATATTGTATTCTACTGGTAATTATGCAACTGTTTCTAAGAACGAATTACACATAGCATACCAAAGAATTGATTCGTATATAGAAGAATACTTGGTTGAGGCCAGAATCACTGAAGCCATGTACAGGTTTATTAAAGTTAGTAATCCCAAATTAGCTACTATGGTGGGCATTCCCAAGACACACAAGGATACCAAAGACCCACCCCTGAGACCCATTGTCTCAGGAAGTTACTCTAAAACCTTTAATATAGGTAAATGTATAGATGCGATACTTAAAAATGTTTATACTTTTATTCCGCATATGGTAAAGGATTCCTGGTGTTTTTTATCTCAGTACCCAGTGAAGGAGTTTGATATCAGTCATGCGTACATTATAGTTACCATTGATGTGATTGACCTTTTTTCGTGTATACCTAAGGATGAAGGATTGCAAGCTTTTACGAACAGCTTGACCAAACATACAGATTTAGAATGGGATACCATTTGTTTGATTGCAGAATTGATGACCTTAGTATTAGATAATAATTTTATCTATTTTGA
>NC_056749.1:277870553-277923053 GCF_019279795.1 Protopterus annectens
TATGACAATATTATTGAAAACGAACTAGAGAAAAAATAAACATTGTTCTGGAGTTAAATGGTTGAAAAATGTTGTGAGAAATCATGAGTGGATTTACAGGAATAAAATGGTAGGCCAATACAAATTTAAGGGACTGTAACCATTAGGGTAATCAAGGCTCAGCAACTACAAAATGAGATGTGCTCAGCCAGTGGTGTAGCCAGGTTTATGGTCACATTCACAAGCAAAAATGAGAACTACAGATGAAGGGAACACAATGTAGACAGAACAAATAAGGAAATCATACACTGACAATGACAGGAGGTGACATTTTGTGGTTCGGGAGGAAACCAAAGGAATGCTTTCTGGAGCAAATCCAGCTTTTAGAAAACAAGCGGTGGTAGTGGTGATAAGAATAATGAGGCTGCCAGTAAGAACACTATGCTGACGAATGTGATACTGCCCTTAGGTTTTGTTATAAATATATAAGGGGTTTCATTAATTCATGTAATAAATCATTTTGTTCAACCTTTTTTGTTAGCTAAAAGATTTGTAAACAAATATGAAGAAATTGTGTTAATCATGATAAAAAATGTATATTTCATAATGTAAGCATTCAGTTAAAATGAAAATTACTAGCACATTTTTGAGCAAATGAAGTTGAAGGGGAATTAAAAACATTTTTGAAAGTTTATATCAAAAGGTATATGAAGTGAAAAAGTTATTAACGATAGGAAGTGGTAATGATGATGGTGAAGTAAAGAAAATATGTTTACAATGTAACATAAATGGAAGGAAAGGAAGTGTTAAATACCATGGACAGCTGAAGGCATGATGGCATTCAATACATGGAACGTGACAGGGGAAGCTTTAAGGTATAAGCAGCAAGAGATTATGAATATTGTGGAGAGGTATCTATAAAATGCATAAGGAGAAGAGTGTAGAGCAGGAAAGATGGGAGGTTCAAGAGGGAAATCTGTAAAGAAGCGTTAGAAGCAGTATAGGTTTCATAGTTCATAGGTTCATAGTTTAGTATTAAGCTAACTGCCCTTGCGAGACATTTTAAGCCTAGCCAATTATCCCTTGTGAGACTCAAACCCTGCACCTTGTGTTTGTAAGGCAAACACCTTAGCCATTAAGCCACCCTCCTAACCCTAGTAAGGAAAGGAGGACTCCGTCTCAGAGCCTGGTGGACTGGGTTTTGGATTGTTATAAAAATATCTGAAGAACAAAATGCTTTTGGAAATACTGACTAAATGGATGGAGGAGGTTATGAACAAAGAGGAACTATGCAGCGTTATTATTAAATGTCCATGGAGGAAAGGGAGAAGGAAGGAGTTAAAGAACTGGAGGCCAATAATATTATAAACTATTGATGAAGGTAGCTCATGTGACAGAGAAAGTAGTATGTGATGGTGTGTTGGTGCAAAGAACTCATATGAGGTGAATGAAATGTTGGTTATGGTTAAAAAAAGCAGATTATTGTGCAACAAGAAAAATATTAGGCAAAAATGGTTGCATGTGGCATAGCAAAATCATACCACAGTGTAAATCATTGAAAGATGGGAGGGATTTCAGAAAAATAGAACATTCAATATTTTCCAATTTCATAAGAACACAAGCCATCAATCTTACCTATTTTCTTTCCTTAACCAAAAACATCAAGGGGAATCATTCTTCATACTGTGGATGTGCACAGACACCTCAGGTAATTTATTGACAGAGCTGAGTCCTTTATTAAAGCTGATCAATAATTTATTTCCTATGAAGGGACAAAGAAAGGGCAGCCATTGTTTAAGCAGACTATTTCCAGATGGTTGCCTACGGCTACAGCCTCTTGTTATTCTCACCATGGGAAATATTTTCCAGGCAGAATCAACGCTCATTCTGCAGCATTATACTCTTTGATGGCATACTGGAAAGGGGTGGACCCTAGAAGCATTTTTGAGGGAGTGACTTGGTCTTTTGTACATAACGTTTACAAAGCATTACAAACCAGATTCCTTCTTTAGGTCCAGAACAGGGTTTTCTAGAACTATACTCTAGGGTTTCCTGGATCCTTATCCTAATCTACCCAATTAGCTTAGGCTACTGCTGCAGTGGGAATGATGAACATAATGCAGTTGTGTATGTTGGACTTACCATAGCATTGTATACTTGGATCCATAAATTTTCTAGTTTTTTTTCAGGATAGTAGGCTGTTTTCATTCTGGGAGGCAAGACATTCTTGAAGTGTTTTGGTGCCCAGGCTGCTGTTTTCTTTCCCTGGCAGCTTGTGCCCCTACAACCTGGGTGCATGTTTTGGAGGGGAACCAGAGACCTGAAGACTGGCTGGCCATTATATCTTGGGCAGGATATAACCCAATTAACTTAGGTTACTGTAGCAGTGATGTCTTTGAACATCTACTGTTATGTTAAGTGCAACTTGTACAACTGTACTCTCCGCCATTTCAACTCCACCCCCAAACCCTTTACTTTTTTCCTTATCTAACTTAGTATTACATTTGCTTACACTTGCTCTAAATTCATCACCTCTCTTATTCATATCTTATATTTTGATACCAAAATTAAATCATCTGCATGGGAACTTAGTAATGGTAAACATACTCCACTCATTTTTTCCTCACTTTGTACCCATTTTCCGACATAACTCTGCACATCTACCATTGCAAAAAACTACCACTGCAAAAAAAAAAAAAAAAAAAACACATAATGGGCAGCCTTATTTCATCCCCCTTTTAATTTTTTACTCTCTTCCTCAGCCAGCTATTTACCATAACCAAGCCCCATGATTTCTCGTGTTCTTATGAAATTGGAAAATATTGAATGTTCTATTTTTCTGAAATCCCTCCCATCTTCCAATGATTTACACTGTGGTATGATTTTGCTATGCCACAAGCAACCATTTTCGCCTAATATTTTTCTTGTTGCACAATAATCTGCTTTTTTTAACCATAACCAACATTTCATTCACCTCATATGAGTTCTTTGCACCAACACACCATCACATACTACTTTCTCTGTCACATGAGCTACCTTCATCAATAGTTTATAATATTATTGGCCTCCAGTTCTTTAACTCCTTCCTTCTCCCTTTCCTCCATGGACATTTAATAATAACGCTGCATAGTTCCACTTCGTTCATAACCTCCTCCATCCATTTAGTCAGTATTTCCAAAAGCATTTTGTTCTTCAGATATTTTTATAACAATCCAAAACCCAGTCCACCAGGCTCTGAGACGGAGTCCTCCTTTCCTTACTGCTTCTAACACTTCTTTACAGATTTCCCTCTTGAACCTCCCATCTTTCCTGCTCTACACTCTTCTCCTCATGCATTTTATAGATACCTCTCCACAATATTCATAATCTCTTGCTGCTTATACCTTAAAGCTTCCCCTGTCATGTTCCATGTATTGCATGCCATCATGCCTTCAGCTGTCCATGGTATTTAACACTTCCTTTCCTTCCATTTATGTTACATTGTAAACATATTTTGTTTACTTCACCATCATCATTACCACTTCCTATCGTTAATAACTTTTTCACTTCATATACCTTTTGATATAAACTTTCAAGAACGTTTTTAATTGCCTTCTTCATCTGATTGAGGTCACTAAATAATGACAGACATTTGAACTTCAGACTTCATATCCTTCAGAAAATGCATGCAAAAGCAAAACCTGCTATTCTAGCAACTTTATAACTTTATCAGAGAAATAATTAAAATCTATCCCTGATTTTGGACCTTTGCCCCCCAACCCCCCCCCCCCATTAGTTTTTGCTTTGTCCAGACTTTTTGTACTAAGAGGTTGAGAGGTATGGTTCAGGGGGAATGTCCACCTGTTTCCAAAATACACATCCTTAAATCTGAAGACAGTATCAGAAAAGAAGAATGTTTACACCTGTTCAAATTCATGCTCACTTTCTAAAGAATCAATCTTGGGCTGTGGAACTATCAGATGAAACAGCCCAGTCTCTGTCCACATCAGAATCCCCTGAACAGACATGATCTTCCTTTGGAGTAGAGGGAAAAAGAAACAGGATGAGGCACTTGACACCCAAGATTAAAAGTGTACAATAAAATCCTAGCTAAGATAATATTTTATTAGCTACAAAAAACATTTCTTTATGGTTGCATTTATTAACCTTCTGTTTCTTCTTCTTCTAAGGACTTGTAGACCAGAATGTATGTGCTGTATCTTTAAGAAGCATATCAAGGACTGTACATGAACATATAAATACTAGGCACGTGCTATTCCCAGTGCCATTTTAAGAGTGCAGAGATTGAGAATGTATGATTGCAGTAGTTAGTTTGTGCATAAGTTACCTGGTTCAAGGCAGCAGAAAGCACCCCTGCACTACCAGGCTACAACTCATTCCACACCTTTCAGCCCCAGAACTTGGACCGAAGCTTCAAAGGCAGTGGTGTTTCCATATTCATAAAGGATGTGCACACCTACAGACTGGTACCCCAACATAACTCATCAGAGATACTTCAGGTGTAGATAACATTGGGTAAGACAGCAATTCCGGTCGTAGCCTGTTATAAGTCCCCAACTATGTCCCAAGACTCACACACCATATTCCTAAGCCCCCTGGAGAATATTATGGTCCAACCTAACACTCTCATACTGGGCGACTTTAACTACCCCTCCATTAACTGGGAAAGCTACTCATGTACCAATACACTTGCCCAACGTTTCCTGGACTTCAGTAATTCCAAAGCTCTGGACCAGTGCATTCTTACCCCAACTAGAGGTAGCAATATCCTTAACCTGGTCATTACTAACATGGGCAACCATTGCTCTACACCAATAGTCAACTCTTCCCTGGTTAGATCCGACCACAAACTAATCACCTTGGAAATCCACATCCCACCCCCCCACAAAGGTAATCACCATGAAAAACTTCTCCAAAGCTAACTTCGGGATTCTAAAAACAGAGGTGGCTAACTTCACTGTACCCATACAAATGGAGAATAGTTGCATGATTGCCGAATCATACACCAATGCACTGTACGTACAAGTACACAAATGCATGGATCTCGCCAAACCCAATAGAATCAAGATGCTCTCCTCCAAAAAAAGGAAGCCAATCTGGTGGTCCTCTGCCATAAACAAACTCTACAACAGGAGGAGGAAACTGATGCGGAAGAAGGTGAAGTCCCAAGACTGGAAAAACTCCCTTATCAGCCTCTACAAAAAGCTGAGATCCCTCATCAAATCCTCTAAAGCTAGCTATGAAAACAGAATTACAGCAGATAGTAAAGACAACCACAAGGCCTTCTATAGTTATGTAAAGAATCTCCATGGCAATACCCAGATTTGCTCTGAGCTTCTGAACAATGGTACCTCCTATACTGAGCCAGCAGATATTGCCAATATACTGGCAGACAGATTCAGTGCCAACTTTACCCCCCCCCCCAAAGGACCAATCACAATAACAGTAGATTACTAGGAACCCAGTATTACTGCTGCATAGGTTAAAACAGCACTGTCCAAGGCCAAGAATACAGCTTTTATGGGACCTGACAATATCCCTGGCTGTGTTCTACATGAACTACAGAGTGAAACGGTCCCCTCACCTGTGTGCCCTGTTCAATCACAGCCTCTCCTCAGGCTTTGTCCCTACTGAATGGTGCATTGCTACAGTCATCCCTCTCCACAAAGGAGAAGTGAAACTGAAATGAAATCCTTAGACAAGGGTAAGGCTCCTCAGCTACAGCCACTGTCAATGAAATTCAAAAAGCAAAACTGAATGAGGCAGCTGAACACAACAATGAGAAGCCGACCGATTATTCAGAATAATAAAAACAAGCAAATGAGAAAATCCAGTAAGCGCTTTCACATTCAAATAGAATGCTTCTTCAGACTGTTAACAGTTGAAATCATTAGTTCTCTTTAAATACCATGACAATTCATTGGCAAACCAATCATGCTTCAACCTCATAAATATTAAATAGAAGAGGCCATATTAAAATTGGTTTCTTTAGTTTGTCATAATATGGCCTCTTCTATTTAATATTTATGAGGTTGAAGCATTTTCTTGTTTTTATTTTTCTGAATAAATGGTCGGCTTCTCATTGTCGTGTTCGGCTGCCTCATTTAGTTTTGCTTTTTGACAAAGGAGAAGTGACTACAGACCCTGGGAACTATTGCACCATTAGCCTGACAAGTCTGATATGCAAAGCTATGGAAGGCATCATCATGGACCTAATAAACAAGGATATAGGGAATCTCCAAACTCTGGATCCCACACAGTTTAGCTTTGTGAAGGGTAGATCATGCCTGCTCAACTTGGTCAACTTCTTTGAGTCAGTCACCAGAGCTGTGGATGAAGGCAAAGTGGTTCATGCAGCCTACCTTGATCTGGCCAAGGTCTTTGATACCATTCCACACTCAGGAATCATATAAAAACTCACTAAGCTAGGCATCAACCCCTATATCACTAGGTGGGTTACAAACTGGCTCACAGATAGAACCCACAGCATGAAAATAGCTGACTCCAAGTCAGACTGCTAATCAGTCATGAGTGGAGTCCCACAGGGATTGGTCCTGGGTCCTCTCCTGTTTGGTATCTACTTCTCAGAAGTCCAGGCCAACACGAAGGGACTCTGGCTGACAAAGTTCACAGACGATTGCAAGTTGGGAGCCATTACTAACTCCCCAAGTGATGTTGACACCCTACAGAAAAGACCAACGACTGGTGTCAGAACCATGGCCTTAAGCTCAATGGAAAAAAATGTGTCGTCATCCCCTTTGGGAAAAATCCAGTTCCCATGAATTACCACATCGATGTTAGTCCACTGAACACAGAAGGCGTTAAGAGATCTGGGAACACAGGTTGACAGCAACCTCTCTTTTGGCCAGCACATTGCCACTGTGGTCAGAAAGTCCTTCTATGTGGCACATCTCATTGCTAAGGGTTTTACATCCAGGAAGAAAGAGGTCATTGTCTCCCTCTACTCTTCCCTCACTAGGCCAATCATCGAGTACAATGCCCCATTTGGCATGTACCTCACTAGACACTTGCTACAACTGGAGAGGCCACAAAAGTATCTCACAAAGAGGATCCTAGGCCTTAAACACTTGTCCTATATGGACAGACTCAAAAAAACTCCAACTATTCTCTGTCTCATATTGCCGGCTTAGAGGCGATCTCTGCTTGACTTACAATGCCATGTCTGACCCAGCTCTGTTACAAATGCTACATCTAAAGAAATCCCAATCCCTCCGCACCACATACTCCAGAGACCTCCACCTCATTACCACAATCAACAGAACGTGCCGGAGGGATAACCCAGAGACTGCTCACGCTATGGAATAGACTTCCCATACATGTCAAACAGAGCACCTTCTCTGGCCTTCTTCAAGAGAAATCTTGATGAGTGGATGGAAAATAGAAAATTCACCCCAGGGATCACTCCAGTGGCTCTACTTGACAGAGGCACTGGGAACTAAGGTCGGGTGGCATGATGCTAGGGTAATCCTATGGCATTTATATCACATTATCAAAAGATGAAAATAGCGAACGCTATTTAATCGGCCCCAAAACATCTAAACATGAAAATATCGTTCAGAACAGCAAATTTTTTCCCATGGAAAAAATTCACTGCTCTGAAACACATGCACATCAAACAAACAGCAACCACACACATAGACTTAAATTCCTACATCTAACGCTATACTAAACTAAACATACACTACTATCTACCCACTTACCTTAACCCAAACCCTAACCCTAAGATCCATCACTATCGCACACTCACCTAACCCGCGCCCTAGCCCTAACTCACTTAACCTGCCCCTAACGTACAAATAATCGCACACTTACCTGAACCCAAACCGTAACTTTCCACCACAGCACTAAGAATAGTGAAGCCACAGAAACAGCCAACCGAATTCTTTCCCGAGGAAAGAATTCGCTGTTCTGCAACTTCGCTATTCTTAGCGTTCACTGAATAGTGTTCAATATCAGCACATTCAAAGTTTTAATACTTTGATGTTCTGATATAGACCTATCCTATGGGCTAGGCTTGTAAAGACTCCAGGGCCTTTAGCTTAGTACACACCTATGAACTTAAAGTCAGTAAACTCTGTGATGTGTTTGTACATAATAAAGCTGTTTGAACAGAACCCACAAAGACTCTTCTATTGTGTCCAAAGGAGGAAAGCGACATGGTATCAGGACCGGGATTCCAGAGAATGATATTCGGAGCCATAAGATGCAAAGATGCAGAGAAAGCAAACTAAGAGAAACGAGCACAAAAAAGAGCCAGAAAAAAATTAAAGGTAGTGAGAATTCGCACAAACTGCTTATTTTATTAAAAAAAAAAAAAGATAAAACAGAGCATTACAATGGCACAAACCACATTATTAAACAAGCAGGAGGCACAAAAGGTTTATTAATTAAGCAAAATGTTTAAGATTAAGATATCTGATGAAACAATTATCAGAAAAGTAAAACGAGTATGTTTAAAGCAAAATGAGTGTGTTTGAAGCAAGACGGGCATGTTTAGAGTAAAACAGCGCAAGAAAAGTACAATGGGTATGAAAAGAGATTAAATGAAAAAAATGAATATAATAAGGGCACATTGAGCTTAAATAAAGCAAGGTGACATAACTATGAGTTTGTATTGTATCAAGGGCATAACTAGAGTTATTCAAAGTATCTCAAATTGTGTAAAAGTGCTTACAGTGTGTGCTTATTACTCTGCATGTATTCTGAAGAGTTTATTTGTGTGTAAAGTGCAGCTATTTCGCGAAGTACAGTCAAAGTATAGCCATTTCAAAAAGTTTCTTGTGCTGGGTGTGCCTATTCGAAAAGTGCCACCATTACAGTGTGTTTCTTGCACTGTGGAGAGGTGCCTACCAAGGTACTGCCATTTTGGGGAAATCCCAGTGTGCTGTGTACAGTTTATTCGCAAAGTGCAATTGCTTTAAAATGTTACTGACTCTGAGTTTCTCTTGCCCGGCTCATTCACATCGAGCAGTTATTTGAAATGTTTCTTACACTGATAAGAGGTAATTTCTTCCAGTACAGTAATTTAAAGAGTATTACAGTGCCCGAGAGACTTACTTCTCAAAGTTCAGTTATACAGAGGCTTGTTGTGCTATTGGGCAAATTTACAAATACAGGCATAAACAGGCATAAATTTCTGGCGTGTGTGTGTTTGTACTTATTTGCAAAACCCTGAAGGTATGTATGTATGTATGTATGTATGTATGTATTAATATGGCAGATTTCAAAGGCCCTTACCACTTGTCTTTGATCAGAATATTACAGAGAAATGGAGAATACTTGAGCAAGAGTACAATATTTTTATATAAGCAGCTTATTAAGATAAAGATGCATGCACCAGGACATTCATTTTTCTAAACCCAGCTGGGTCAGAGGTTATTGAATGAGCGCATTCATTTGTGTATGCACCAGCAGTATATGAGGGAGAAAGTGAAAATCATCATATTGTTGTACTGGCTGAATCAAGGGAAGACCCCCCAAGTGTTTGATGCAACTTCAGAGAAATGTGTAACCTCCTGACAAATATTTTATTAGAGAGGCATTTTTTAACACGAGAAATCAGAAACCAGGGGAAACTTTTGCAGCTTACATAACTGACTTGAGAAACAAAGCTAAAATGTGTCAGTTTGGTGACTTAAAAGATGAGTTAATAAAAGACAGGCTCATGTGTGGTATTAATAGTGCTGCTGTTGCTTTGTGATAGTGATTTAACTTTGAAAAAAGCCAGTGAGATTTGTCAAATCCAGGAAATTACAGAAACACACCCAAGTAAGCTTACAAGTGACAAGAGCATGGTTTCAGTAGGCTTCAGATCAAATGTAGATAGCATGCAACACGTGGCAAACAGAAGTAGGCCTAAGCACATGGCAGCCACAACCCCTGCTGGTTCACCAGGGAAACCACATAGTTTTCCAGCAAGTTCTAAGACCAATTCAGTTAAAGGAGCATGCTCAGTGCAGTACAAATGTGAATTAGCAAAACCCAAGTCCAGCTTTATTGTTAACTGTTGCAGTTGTGGTGCCAATCATATGTCTAAGAGAGAGAAATGCTTAGCATTTGGTCAGCAATATCACAAGTATAAAAAATTGAACCATTTTCAAAAGTTTTGCAAATCAAGCAAACTCCACACAGTTGTAAAGAAGGGTTGCACAAAAAAGCAAATTGATCAAGTAGAGATGCAGCAGTCCACTTTTTACGTAGATGGTGTATCAGTAAATGGTGAAAGAGTTGACGCAGTGAATTTATCGGCAAAGAGCGAAGTGTTTTGCACAGTCCAGATCAATGGTAAATCCATAGAGCTTAAAGTAGACACTGGTTCAAAATGTAATGTTATATCAGCAGACATTTGCTAAGGTGAAAACTAATGAACAACTCAGTGTGGCCAGTAATGAAAAACTTGTTGCTTATGGGTTTGAGAAAATTCAAACCGAAGGCTCAGCGTACAACTTGTTATTCTATGTGGTAGGAAGACCAGTACAGTCTTTATTGGGTCTCAGACAGTTTGAGAATGAATCTGCTTTCCTTTACCAAAGAAGTTCATCACACAAGTGCATATCCTAGCTCCAATTTTTCTGAAGCCATTTTCTAAGTATGCTGATGTTTTCAATGACAAGTTGGGCAAACGTCCACTTGTGTATTCTATGAAGTTAGACCCAGAGGTCACTCCAGTAGTCAGGCCAGCAAGAAGAGTTCCGATAGCTATGCATGATAAAATTAATGCAGTTGGATAAAATGATACAGCAAGATGTAATTTTTCCCATTACAGAACCAACTGAATGGGTGTCGTCTATGGTAGCAGCTCACAAAAAAGGCTCAGATGAACTCAGAATATGTATTGACTCGAGATCTGAACAAAGCATTGAAGAGACTGCACCATCCAATAAATATGTACAGTTAAAGAGGTTGCAGCTCGAATACCAAATACCACTGTTTTTCTGTCTTGGATGCAAAAAGTTAATTTTGGCAAGTGATGCTTGATCGCAAATCCTCATTACTAACCACTTTTGATACTCCATTTGACATATACAGATTCCCAAGGATTCCATTTGGAATAAGTTCTGCAAGTGAGGTCTTCCAGCATGCAACGGAGCAAATTTTTTGGGTTATCCTTGTGCCATAATAGTAGATGATTTATTGGTTGGTGGCAATGGTGAAGCAGAGCATGACAGAAACCTAAAGAGAGTTCTAGACAGAGCACATGAAGTAAACTTGAAGCTGAATCCTCTGAAGTGCAAATTCAGACTACCAGAAGTTACATATGTAGGTCATTTATTTACCAGTACTGGCTTAAGACCAGACCTGATCAAGCAAGCAGCTATCCTTGAGATGTCAGCACCAGACAATATTCAAGCTCCACAGCATTTCCTAGGCATGGTGAACTTTTTAGGCAAGTTCATACCAGACTTCAGTAAGTTGAAAGCACCTTTAAGAGAGCTGATGTGCAAAAATGTTACATGGTCATGGTTAGGACAGCATCAGAAGGCATTTGAAGACCTTAAGCAGAAAACTGCCACCCCACCTACATTAAGATACTATGATGTAAATAAACCAGTCACCCTTTCCTGTGATGCTTTAAAATTTGGTCTTGGCACAGTTATTCTTCAAGAGGGCAGATCAGTAGCCTATGCATCTAGAACACCCAAACTGAAATGCAATATGCTCAAATTGAGAAAGAACTTTTGGCAATAGTATTTGCATGTTCCAGGTTTCATGATTATATCTATGGTTGAGCTATTCAGATTGAGACTGAACACCAACCGCTAGTTACTACTCTAAAGAAGCCTATGCATTCAGCTCCAGCAAGATTACAAAGAATGATGCTCAAATTGCAAAAGTAAAACTTCAAAATGGTCTATATGAAAGCCAAACTACTTTATCTGGCTGATACCTTATCCAGATCACCCAGAAATATGACAGAACAGCTTGACGTAGAGAATTTTGACTTTGACGTGATGGCAGTGCATAATTTATGTTCCAATAGATTTGACAAACTGCATTTGGAAAGAGAACCACTTCGGCTAAGTCAAGTTCCTGACTACCTTAGTCAACAGTAGCCACTGATATCTTCGAGTGGGGCAATCAACACTACTTAGTACTGGTAGACTCTTATTCAGATTGGTTTGAGATTGATTTGCTACCTAATTTAACATCCACTACTGTTATTACTAAGCTGAAACATCATTCCTCAGTCCATGGTAGTCCACACAAAGTTATTTCCGATAATGGTACTCAATTTACTAGTCAGTTATTTCAGAAATATGCAAGAGAATTTGACTTTATACATGTTACTAACAGTCCTGAATTTCCACAGTCAAATGGGCTAGCTGAACATGCAGTGCAGAGTGCAAAGCAGTTACTTTAAAGGTCAAAGAGTGACAATACCGATGTCTTTTTGAATTTACTTAATCTCAGAAACATACCCCATGACGATATACTTGGCTCACCTGCTCAAAAACTTCTATCCAGGCAAACCAGAATGACGCTACCTATTAGTTCCAGTTTATTGAGGCCTAAAGAGGAGAACAACAGAACTATCAAGGCTCAATTATTCAAGAAGCGTTCTATCCAGAAGTCCAGTTATAATAAATTGCGCTGATTTCTTCACATGTTGAGGGAAATACAAACAGTGGAAGGTTTTGACCAGAGTGGTCAAGTTGCAGGTATATGTACCAAGCAGAGATCCTACCTTATAGAATCTGAGGGTGTGGAGTACAGGAGAAATTGCAGACATCTTCTTCCTGTACCAGAATCTTCATCACATCATTGTGCCTGTGACACAGACTCTAGATCTCAGAGTGAACCAAATGTCATTCCCATTGTGTATATTTCAACCTCTACTTTCCATTCCTGAGGATGTTCCAAATACTCCCAAGGTTGTACATTCTGTAGAGACAGCTCCAGTTGCTAAACCTAATTCCCAGTTTTATGTCACATGATATGGTCGAATGTCCAGGCCCAGTGTGAAATACACAGCAACATGAACATAACTATATACATGTACATAGTCTTGTATAATTGCATGAAAAAGATCTACTTGTATTATCTGCATGCCAAATAGATTCATAAAGTTGCATGATCTATTTCTCAAAAAGGGAGGATGTAGATCAGAATGTATGTGCTGTATCTTTAAGAAGCATATCAAGGACTGAACATGCACATATAAATACCGGGCACATGCTATTCCCAGTCCCATTTTGAGAGTGCAGACAGAGAATGAGCATGTATGATTGCAGTCGTTAGTTTGTATACAAGTTACTTAAGTTAAAGTCAGTAAACTTCTATTGTGATGTGTTTGTATATAATAAAGCTGTTTGAACAGAACCCACAAAGACTCTTCTATTGTGTTCAAAGTAGGAGAGTGACAGGACTTTTTTGGAGATGACTGATAAAAAGGGATATCATCCCAAGCAAGAGGTCTCATTCTGTGGCCACCCCCATGATGACCTCACCACCCAGTTTCCTCCTCCATCTAAAATGGATGGATCTCCCATACCCACAATGGATATTGGAACAGTCAAAGAGAACATGTCAGATCCCTAAGTCCATAGTGGCTGGCAGGTCTACACCAGAGAAATTTGAAGAAATCAGAAAGTGGTCTGAGGGATCAGCAATGGCCATTGCAGAGTCACCTACCATTGCCTGAAGCACTGACTGAGCCTGTGCTAAAGGCAAGGGCTTAT
Organism: Protopterus annectens; assembly: GCF_019279795.1. Taxonomy (NCBI): domain Eukaryota; kingdom Metazoa; phylum Chordata; order Ceratodontiformes; family Protopteridae; genus Protopterus; species Protopterus annectens. Next base: position 277,884,233 of record NC_056749.1, read on the forward strand.
TCTTTAACAGCTTTTTCTTTTTAGGTCAGTTGGAGAAAGGAACAGCAGGACCAGAGTAAGTATCCATGCTGTACCTGGGGAAGTTGTCTTACTGATGGTAGAAGGGGGTGGTCAGAAGAGAAGTTGTCACTTAGTTCACCTAAGTAGCACACAATCTTACTAAAATTATCAGTTCCTCTACAAAATTTTTCACAAGCAAATGCAATCCACTCCTTTAACAAAAACAGTCAATTTCCCCAAAAAGAACTATTTTGAAATTAAATCTGCATCTTATCACGAAGTGTGTGCAAGCATTACTTAAAACACATAGTTTCTGCCAAAAGTACACTTTTGATACATCAAATAAGTAATTTACATTCAAAACTGATAAGCCCCTACATTTTACACAGACAACAAAAAAGCAATTCTAGACAGTACATGCAGTGTTCGACTGACATCCTTGAAAAGCCAGAATTATTAAAGCAATTTGCTGTAATTGTGCAAGAAAATGGTAATAAATAGAAAATACCCACAACGTGTAGATAGAACAACCAAATAACAACGTACCCAGATGGAATGACTGTAGAAACCACTGCTCGTACAACAGGATACAGCAACGAAAATTTATTGTAAAACCACACAAACGATGCTCCGGTTAAGCGCTTTCAACTGTTATTACACAGTCTTCTTCAGAACAATCCATTACTCTTTCTTACATCCTTATATAGTCACCTTAATTGAATAATTAAAACAAAAAACCGCCAAAATTTTAAAGTCATACTATCTATATTCTCAAAGTTGCAACAATTGTAAATGTAGTAAATTATTAAATATACAGAACAATATCCGGCATTGTCTGAAAGACTTTTAAAATCTCTCAACTGTTGTGCAAAGCCATCCATATGCAAGTGTTGTAATGCATGCTAATTGCCAGAAATAAGTACATACAATTTTAAGTTGATCTACATTGTTTAAAATACATCTTTAAAAACATCATATTTATGTATATCATATATAGAACACTAAAAAACAATAAATAAAAATATAAATGTGTAAATGTATACATAAATTAATAAATTAATGATATAATAATAGTCACATCCACTTAAAAATTCTAGTGCAGTCAAATTAATAATTGGTGGAGATCAACAATCCACCATTTATATATTTGTAAAGTGGAACCTAGTTATATACTCCTACAACTGAACCTTCCTACATGCTCTAACACCAAAAATGTATTAATTTCCAGATAAGGCTAGAAAAGGTTTGATACTAATGTAATCATTCAACCCAGGTTTTCTCGTTGAATCAGTAAGGATCTGCCATCTGCTTTCTTTAAGAGCCAGCTCCATTTTCCAATTACCACCAAAAGGAACAAGATGAACTTGGTCAATGATGGTAAATTTGAAACTGTGTTCACTACCTTTTTCAGATATATGTCTGTATAGAGCATTTTTGGTGTCACATTTCTCTATCCTATACTGATGTTCGTACATCCTCTTTTTAAGCTGCCTTTCTGTTTTTCCTATGTAATGCGCATTGCATCGTGTACACAGGGCCAGATAAACTATCCCCTTGGAATTACAATTCCCCGTCAAGCTTGTAATATAAGTGCGGTTGATGTCATCCAATCTCAGTACTTTGTCATGGTTGATATATCTACATTGTTTACATCTCCCGCATTTAGTTGTACCTTTCGTATTTTCTCTTGAATCGTAAAACCTGATCTCACTAGTTCTCTCCAGCAAACGTTTGACGTTGGGAGCTGTCTTGTATACACATTTGGGATTTTTTGACACATTTTGAGAGTGCAGACAGAGAATGAGCATGTATGATTGCAGTCGTTAGTTTGTATACAAGTTACTTAAGTTAAAGTCAGTAAACTTCTATTGTGATGTGTTTGTATATAATAAAGCTGTTTGAACAGAACCCACAAAGACTCTTCTATTGTGTTCAAAGTAGGAGAGTGACAGGACTTTTTTGGAGATGACTGATAAAAAGGGATATCATCCCAAGCAAGAGGTCTCATTCTGTGGCCACCCCCACGATGACCTCACCACCCAGTTTCCTCCTCCATCTAAAATGGATGGATCTCCCATACCCACAATGGATATTGGAACAGTCAAAGAGAACATGTCAGATCCCTAAGTCCATAGTGGCTGGCAGGTCTACACCAGAGAAATTTGAAGAAATCAGAAAGTGGTCTGAGGGATCAGCAATGGCCATTGCAGAGTCACCTACCATTGCCTGAAGCACTGAGTGAGCCTGTGCTAAAGGCAAAGGCTTATTCTTTAACAGCTTTTTCTTTTTAGGTCAGTTGGAGAAAGGAACAGCAGGACCAGAGTAAGTATCCATGCTGTACCTGGGGAAGTTGTCTTACTGATGGTAGAAGGGGGTGGTCAGAAGAGAAGTTGTCACTTAGTTCACCTAAGTAGCACACAATCTTACTAAAATTATCAGTTCCTCTACAAAATTTTTCACAAGCAAATGCAATCCACTCCTTTAACAAAAACAGTCAATTTCCCCAAAAAGAACTATTTTGAAATTAAATCTGCATCTTATCACGAAGTGTGTGCAAGCATTACTTAAAACACATAGTTTCTGCCAAAAGGACACTTTTGATACATCAAATAAGTAATTTACATTCAAAACTGATAAGCCCCTACATTTTACACAGACAACAAAAAAGCAATTCTAGACAGTACATGCAGTGTTCGACTGACATCCTTGAAAAGCCAGAATTGTTAAAGCAATTTGCTGTAATTGTGCAAGAAAATGGTAATAAATAGAAAATACACTTCTATTAATAAAAAATAGTGGATAAGGGTTTCCCAAAGAGGTCTTATCTGTCTACAAGGAAGCTTTAGGCGGTCTGCTGATCAAGAGGAGCCTCAGGAAATGCAGCCATATAAGGCAACAATAAAGTACTGAAGATTTTTAGTCACTCTGTTTATGTGGATCCATCCAAAAGGGGTACAGTGACAGTGTGAGAAAAGAAAAAAAGCTTTTGGAAGCAGGCCAGTTGCTTGACAGTATACAGCACATAGGCTACTGCAGCAGTTAGAATGATGAATATAGGTGCCTTTGAAGAAAATTTTACAGATCTCTAAAGATGGCAGAGAAAAGGAGATGGCTCCTTAATGGAGTTTGAAAAAGCTGAGAGATGGACTTTAACTGATGAGTAGTTCAAGCCAGAATCAAAGACTTTGAATATTTATTCCAACATGGATGGGACCAGAGCTGTGAAGGGCTCTAAACCACAATCCATCACCCAAGTGGAAAAATAACTCCATTTATTCTATATGCTTTCCCGGTGTTAGGTAAACAAAAAAGTGTCTGAACCACCCTTTCTGGATACAATGAATCCCTAGCTACCAACAGGCTTACAATAAACATATGGTTAATCATAGGAACTGAAGACTGGGATATGGCTTGCCAGACAGGTGCAGCAATAGTTTCCTGGTGCAGCAATAGTTTCCTGGCTGACCATAGAGGGAGGGACATGTTAAGAAGGTGAGGTCATAACAAAGGGAGCTACATTTGCTAGGCCACAATGGGGCTATCAAAATGAGCTTGGAACTTGTGCATCTTGGTTTTCTCCAGAAGTCTTGGAATAAGGAGAGAGGAGGAATTGCATAAAGGAGGCCAGGAGTCATTTCTGTATAAATGTATTTCAAGGGATGTCCTCCAAAGTGAGGAATAAGGGAAAAGAAATTGATGCATTTGGAAATGGTTAGGGATGCAAACAGGTCATAACAAGACATCCCCCGATACTGACACAGAGTTTTGGTTACAGACTGATTGCAAGACCACTCATGAAGCATCTGCAAGCAATTACTGAACCTGTTCATAAATGAGCTGCCTTGTCCCTTGATCTGGCTGGTGAAAAGAAAGTGACTGAGAGTAAAGGCCTACTCCCAATGTCTCATGGCCTCACAACACAGGAAATGGGCAAGGGTTTCCCCCTTACCTGTTGAAATACTAAACTAGCATGTTCTCATATGAAATCAAGCATTGGGGACCATATAAACAGAGGCCACTGTGAGATCCAGCACCTTGAAACAGAGCATTGCTGTCACCAGTTAGGTCTGCAGAACTGATGAGACTATTGACTTTATGGATTGAATTCTTTCCTGTTGAAGAAATGCTTGGCAGAACAGTACCTATCCTGCAGCGGATGACTATGGTGAACTGCATAGACATCATTTGGGACTTTGCAGATTTCACAGTTATCCCTAAAGATCAGACTAGATCCATGATATGATCCCTGGAAGCCTTGCAGCTGTCCATTGTGGGGACCACCAAGGGCCAGTTGCTGATGTAAGGAAAGACCCCAGGTCTCCTATAGTGCGAGATGCACTGCAGCCTCCACCTCACTTTCTGAACACCCTGGGAGCTGATGCAAGACCAGATAGAAGAGACCAAAACTGAAAATGAAGGTTTTTTATGCAGAAGCAAAGACATATTCTAGACTCTTGTTACTTTGATGTGAGGGTTCTTATCCTGGAGGTCCAAAGTCAACATTCAATGTTTTTTATGTAATTAAGGAAGGATGGATTGCACTGTAACCAGGGAAAAGGGCTTCTTTGAATAAATTGATCTAAAGTTGTCAATCTTCATTTTATTCTTGACAAATGGGTTTGGTTCCGAGAATTGGAACAGTCTCGGCCATTTCTATAGCTCATGCAGCCCAAAAAACCCTTGAGCATCAACCCTACTGACAATGCATCTCTCCTAGTTACCCCAGATTTCATTTGCCGCTTTCCTGGACAGATGCATTTGCCTTTGCTCTTGAGCTAAGCAAGAATTTTTTGCTTATTACTTTGCCTTTCATTTTCTTCACCACTAAATTAAAAAATAAATAAATAAATAACAAAACTTAGGGCCCTCTACCATTAAGAAATGCCTGCAGTATGTCAATAAAATTCCTTCTTCAGACTCATATGCTTTGTATGTATATTGCTTTGGACTGCACCCACTGCAAGAAGAGTGCAGTACATGGCATGGCTTTAGCTAAAGAGCTGCCTTCACTGATGCCATATCTACACAAACAGAAGCAAGCAAAACTCACTTTTCATCACCTCCATCTTCTTCCTCTTCCTCTTTGAAGACCAAGTAGAGAAGCATGTCTGCCATCTTCTTCAGTGACATTGACAGTCAAAAAGCCGAACCCTCAGTGCCAAAAACCTCCTCAGCATCAACAGCCATTAGTACTGAAGCACTGACAGTCGAAATCAAATCCTTATTGCTAAAAAGCTCCTCGGCACCAACGGTTGTGGTACTATAGTATCAGCACTGACACCCTCTATTGCTTCTAAATCTCTGACACCAAGGACTTTGGTGCAGATTCAAACCCCTAGCTTGATTCCAAAAGTCTCAGGTCTCAGCTCTGAGCACTTCTTCTGCACAGACTGATTTGGCACAGAGAACTTATAGCTGGCAGTAGTCCAGGTTTCAGTATTCCCCATCCATTGATCTTTTTGCTGGGGAATTACTTGAGGTCCTTTTACATAGACCCAGGTCTCCCTCAGTGTTCTCTATCCGATTCATTCTCTGAGTTCTTTGGTAATATTAGAACCTCCTGTGGCTGTATCTGCCTAATCAGCCCCAAGGGGCAGGAGTTAATTCCAATCATTTCAGAGCTGTCTCTGCACATTGGGGCTTCAGCTCCAGTAATTCAGCACAGTATTCTTGTCTCGGAGGTGATTTCGCCAGAGTGGGGCGTGACTATGGTTCCGAGGCAGTCTATCTTGGTTTCAAGCTCCCTTCTGTCTTTGGGGGGGGGGGGTCCAGCCTTTGAGACTATGGAGAGTGCCTTTGCTGCCTCAGCCCCTCAGTTGACCTCTTCCTCCTTGAAACATACTCCTTCAAGTCCAGTTATCCAGCCTGTTCCTCCACTGGGGCAGTGAGTGCAAAAATCTCATAAGACTCAGATACGGATTCTTTCTTCTTTTGATACCTCACCATATCTTCCCCCTGATGAGGTTCCTCAGAAGAGGAAGCACTTAGATTTCCTGCAGAAATCCATCACTGAAGATACTGATTTTGATGAAGAAGAATGATTCCCCAGATCACTCCCTAATGATGTTTCCTTTGGAGACATCCTGGTAATTTTTGAAACAGAGGGGTGATTGGAAGTCCCAAACCCCTACCCCTGAGGAATCAGTATGCCTACAGGCTTCTCACACTCGCCCATCTACCTCTTGGGGTGACTACATCTGTGGATGAACTTATTCAGTTGTTTGCTCAGTGGGCATGGAAGGTGCCCAACTCCCTCGAACCTATCCCTTGGAGACGAGATAGAATTTTATCCCTTCCTGAAGATAAACTATTTTGGGCAAAAGCATTAGCAATAGATGCCATGAGCATAGTGGTTGCCACAAAAAAGGAACTGGCTGAGGAAAGTCCCTCTATCCATCCACACAACAGAGATTCCCAGATGATGGATAAGTTTGGCAAGCAGAGTTACCCTTCATCGACCTGTGCCTTTTGGTCCTTGAATTTTCTGGCACATTTCACCAGGCATCAAAGGGATCTGATCAAGAAGCTCTTGGATACCCTGGCAGGAGCTGTTTCTGAGGAGGTACAAGATAAAGTTGCCTCTCAGTTGGTTACCACGGGTTTGTGTCTAATTTGTCCATGCAGTTCATTGCACATGCAACTGAAGGGACTACTAGAGCAGCAGGTTCAAGTGTAGACATAAGGAGAGACACTTGGATGCGACCTTGTAACTTTGTGAATCCATTTAAGTCTTAATTCATCAGTGTACCCTTTCCTGGATCATCCTTGTTTGACCCAAAGGTTAGAAAAACATCATTCAGGTATGAGAAAGATGGAATGACCCTTTTTGCTGTGGGCATGCATTTGTCCACTCCTCAAAGATCTTTTTCCAGGAATCAGAGGTTTGGTGGGAAAGTGTGGTTCGAAATCCAAAGGGCCTTTTTGGGACACACACACACACACACACACACACACACACACACACATGGTGGAAGTTCCTCTAGGGGTAGAGGGGTTAACTCTAAGGTAAGAAGCTTCCCACATGGCAGAGATGGCCTGCAAAATCAGGATTTATGATATCTCTATTCCAGAAAACCTTATCGGTGTTTCTGAACAGAAGCCTGATTGCCTTCCTCTGGAGGCAGTCGGGATTCGCTTATCCCTGCACCAAAACGCCTGGCTGGAATTCAGAGGTTATACCATTCCTCCTTTCTCTCCACCCCATTTAAAAAAAAAATCCCCGATGTTCCACCCAGTTAGAGAGAACCAGTATTCCCAGAGATCCAAAGACTGCTAGAAAAAGAGTCATTCAAGAAGTCTCACCAGATAAGACATAGTCCAGAACTTACTCAAGATTCTTTAGTGCCAAAAACGACAGGGGACCGGAGACCAATTTTGGATCCCAGCCTATTGAACAAATCAGTTTGGTAAACAAAATTTCAGATGGGCACAGTATAGTCTATTCTCCCGTTGTTGGAGAAGGATGACTGGATGTGCTTGATACACCTTCAGTATGCGTATTATCACATAAAAATTGGCAAGCACTCCAGAAGGTCCTCCACTTCAGCCTGGGAGCCAGTCACTTTCAGTTCAGAGTTCTGCCCTTTGGTCTCACCACAGCTCCCATTGTGTTCACTAAATGCATGGCAGTAGTAGCAGCTCACTTGAAACTGCAAGGATTCTGGGTGACTGGCTCATTACCACTCTGACCAGGCATCTGCTGATAGTAGCAAGGAACTATGTCCTCCAGACTTGTTCAAACCTAGGAATAACTGAATTACAGAAAATTTCAACTGACTCTAACTCAAAAATTAGAGTTCATAGGAGCAATGTAAAATACAAAAATTTTCTTAGCCTCCCTTCCACCAGTGAGATTACAAAAAATCAGGGAACAAGTTTGAAGGATACAACAAGAAAGTACCTGCCCATCTAGTATTACATGCCCTAGGTTCAAATGGCAACTACAATAACTCTAGTTCCCCTGGCAAGATTTCATATGTGAATTCTTCAATAGCTACTTGTATCGCAGTGGTCAATACTTCACCAGCCTATGTCGGATCAGATTTTGATCACCAATCTTTGCAGAAAAGATCTAGCTTGATGGATGCACTCAGAAAAGATTTTTCTAGACCGCCCCTTTGTCCCACCACAACCCAAGGCCATAGTGACCATGTATACCTCCCAGATGGGGTAAGGTGGGGTGGGGCATTTTCTGGACAAGACAGTTCAAAGCACTTGGTTCACCATAAAGGCCAGTATGCATATCAACATTCTAGAAATGAGAGCAGTCCTTTTTAGCATCACAGGCCTTTTAAACTGTTTTCCCTCTAGGAACTATTGTGATTCAAACAGACAACATGTCAGTAGTTTGGTACATCAACAAACAGGGAGGAACCAAGTCTTACCCTCTTTGTTGAGAAGCACTAAGAGTGTGGCAGTGGGCAATTTCTTCCAACTTATTTCTGATGTCAGTGGATATTCCCAAGTGCTCCTATGTGACAAACTTAGCAGGCCTATTCTTCTACCTCACGAGGCAATCCCAAAGTTATAGAAAGGATTTTTCATCAATGGGGCCAGCCTTGCTGCAACTGCTTTGCCTTGTCTCTGAACAACAAGTGCAGCAACTACTTCACCTTAATCCCCCCACTGGGGGGAAGTCACCTGTGGACCCTCTTCTGCACATTTGGCTCCCGGACTTCTGTGTACTTTCTCCCCGATTTCTTTAATTCTGAAACTCCTACAGAAAGCAATCAGGTTGAAGAGCAGAGTTTTTCTCATTGCCCTTTATTGGCCTCAAGAAATGGTTCCACTTTCTCTGGCCTTACCTGATACAGCTCCGTTAGCTAGTGGTTTGTGTTCTGGCTTTACATGCATTAGTTCACAAAAACCTTGGACTCTGGATCCAGCTCCAGACCTGTTCTCTCTTCCACAAGATTTGATACACCCAAACCTCCTGAACTAACAGCATGGTTCCTCCAGTGCCGTTAATTACCAGGCAAGGTAAGCTTCCTTCCCCAATGCATAGAATTCTCTTAGCCTCTCATAAGCCAACTACCTGTAAACTCTATACAAGTAAATGTATGAGACGTACCTTTTGGTCCCACAAAAGGAATACTGACCCCCTTTCCGCACCCATAGAAAAGATCTTAGCATTCTTATCCTCTTTTTGATGCAGGAACTTCTCCTTTTACTATTAGAATTTAGCTGGCAGTGATTTCAAAATTTCATAATGGTTTTGGGAATTATTCCTTAGCATCACATAAACTTTAAGCATTTTTAACAGGAACTCTTTTGCTGAAACCCCCTTTTAAAGATCATATCCCTCCCTGGTATCTAACCCTAGTATTGTAGTCTATTGTTCAGTCTCCCTTTGAACCTTCTGCTGAATATGACCTAAAGTATTTATCTTAGAAAACCTTATTCCTGGTAGCAGTAACTTCTGCCAGGAGTAGTTCTGAAATTCAAGCTTTATCTTTAAGCCACCATACTTAATTTTTCATAAAGAAAGAGTTGCCTTAAGGATGAACCCCTCCTTTCTTCCTAAGGTAGTATCAGACACTAATATTAATCAGGCTATTAATCTTCCAGTATTATTTCCCAACATTTCCAGTACACCCTACACTTACTACATGTTCACAGACAGTTACATTTGTACCTGCACAGAACAAAAGATTTTCAAAAATCAGACCGTTTGTTTCCTTCTCAAGTACCAAGATTGGCAAACCAGTCAGCAAAGTAACTTTAGCCAAATGGCTAAAAGACTGTATATCCCTCATTTATGACAAAAAGAAAATTGATTTGTCTAGACTGGTAAAGGCTCATTCTACAAGATCTAGGGCTACATCAGCAGTTTTTCAATCTCGAGCCTCCATGGATGACATTTGTGCCACAGCAACTTAGGCTTCTCATACCTTTATTATTCATTACAAATTGGACCTGGTCTCCAGGGGAAGACCATCCTTTGGTTCAACGGTGTTCAGGAATATCCTTCCTTGAGTCTGGCCAAGATTTAAGGTAGCTAGGGACACTGTCCCATTGGTCCAGGATAAAATGAAGATTGACAACTTTAGATTTAAAAAAAAAAAGTTATGCACTCACCATAATGTACCATCTGTTGTCCATCTTCATTTATCCTTGACTCCCTTCCCTTCTTCCCCCAGCCGTTGGAATGTCCTTTAGCAGAACAGATATGGCACATACCTTTCTGTTCTGTTATAATGTCTGTTTATCTGTAATCTGCAAACCTGATCTGAGGTAAGTGGGAGTTGCATTGTGGGTATGGTTGACACTCGAGAGTTTTTTGGCCTGCGTGAGCTATAAAAACGGCTGAGACGGTTCCAGTTGTTGGAACTGAACCCATTGGTTAAGGATAAATTAAGATGAACAACGCAGATGGAACATTATGGTGAGTACATAACTTCTTTATTTAGGCCACTTGGACTGCAAACAGCCCTGGCATTCTTTTTCTTCAGAACTAAAAGCATGGAACAAAAGCCTAGTTCTTATTTGTACAGAGGAGCTTCTTCAGTTGCTTTCTTTTGTAACAAGCTTAGCTCCTTTTCTTGCCAGAGCCTTCTGACTAGATTAGATATTTAGTAGAAGGAAGGATTGTGTTCTGGGAAAGGGGAGGATGGGGATTAAAAACATTTCTGGGTACAAATGTCATCATGTGACGGCCATTCATGCAATCAAATAGAGGGACAGATGACCCGTGACTACCTTCACAGTGCAGAAGTCAGGCAAGACTTTAGGGAACTGTCTGTGGGACATCTTCCAGGGGGTCCATAGTATCCCTGTCCTTTCTGCTGAAGTTGCCCACCTCTGGGTTGGCAAACATTCTGAAAGTTGTTGCAGCTTCTGTGACTAAGGGTTCTAGAAAGGGTCAGACGCGGCCAGCAGCAGAACAACATGTCTAAAGTAAATTGATATAGCTGGCACTGCACACTAGAAAAGGTGCATTACAGACGTTGAAATGTAGCACGAAAGCCATGAGGGTCTTGCTCTCCTGCTCTTGTTTTTGTTTTTTTTTTTTCAATTCAGCCTTTACAGCTTGTTTAAAAACCAGGGTTCTATTTATACTCACCCTGTTTTTTCTTGTATTACTTAGATCAATATCCAGCAGAGAAATATTAGAGTTTTCTTGCACACCCAAGGAGTACTCCTAAATTTCCTTATTAAAGCCCTGCCACACCTCAGCTTTTCATTATTATTAACCTGCCCTCTGCCCTGTACAGCTATTTGAAAGTCTAAAAACTGCTGATGCATCACCCTTATGTCAAATGCTGACATAATTTGGTAAATTTCAGCTTCCTGTTAAATTCACCAAGGTTTCTCTAGCACTGCCTTTCTACAATGAGATGTCTGATTATGAGGAATGCCCAAGGCATGTGTCCTTTATGCCCAGAATGCACCACTACATATTTTAGTTGGAAATATTTAGACACCTTTCAAAAGTAGCTGCCTTATTTTAGTGCAAAAAAAAAAATCCAAAGGATGACAGTTTTCAAGTTTTTTGCCCCATTGCAACGTGCAGGCTGCTCTCTGTGGGAAGAGCATCAGCAGTTTTAATGTTTGCTTGTTTGCAACTAATCTATTGAGTCTTGTATATGTTTGTAAAAGTAGAATAACTTAGGTGTTCAGAAAGTGCAGCAAAACAATAAAGAGAGGTTCACAATTAGATTACTTGGGATGTATTGTGCAATAAGACCACACATGGATAAAGAAAGGCACTTATTAAGACAGCCCTGCAGTCTTCTACAAGAACTTCTCTTAAAAAAATCAGTGTCCAGCCTTTCTTTCCCCTGAAAGGTCAACATTTAATAAACTACTGCAAAAAATAGCTCACTTATATACCCTTACTGTGGCTAAGTGTACAAGAGAGAAATCCAAGAAAATTCCCTGAAATTCTCAGCTTTAGCTACCTTTCCTTCTTGGTAATTGTAGTCACCAGATTGTGCATTGCTTTTTCTGCACACACCTCTAAGGAGCTCACATTAGCCATTACCTCTGCAGTGATTTGTTTCAAATAAAGCACTTCCTTTTTGATGCACTGAATGTCAAGCTCCATGACAGTAAGGAAGTCTTTCTTCCTAGTTCTTCTTCTGATGCAATCAAATGTCCAGACTCTAGGAGTGAGAGCTCTACGTGGTACACTACTGCACCTTCTATTTTCATCCACATTTGGCTTCACATAATTGAATACATACATGCAGAGTATCATAGGATCAAGGGCAATACCTATGAGCATATTTTCAAGGATACCATCAAACTACTTTCATGTGTCATTTGCCACCTTCCCAGTCAAGGAAGACTAAAGGATAGACCTCCCAACCCTTTAATAGTAAGCTGACATTCTTGTCAAGAAACAAGTATTCCTTGTTAGCCATAGATTTAACAATAGAAATGTTAGCTATAGTGTCCCTTTTAGTAGTTTTCTTTTACCGCAGGTAGGCTAGGATATAGGTAGCGCCAGGTATCTGGGACCTTTACTTCTAAATATCCCACTCCATCACCATCATTAAGCTTCTGTCTCATAACCAGCTTCACTGGACAAATGTATTTTTAAATAGCCCATATTGTACCACATAGCTCCTTGTAACAAAAGTTTGTTCTCTTAGTGATGAAACCTGCCGAGGTATTTTATAAATTCCCTCAAGGTTAACCCTTAAATCTCTATGTGGTACCCAAACAGTCAATTTCTAGAAATTTGCACCATGTTGGATACCTACTGCTTCAGATCAGATACCATGACTGCACCACTTCTATAATCTCAGGGTGTTCGCTAAAGGCCTATGTCTACTTGCACTGTTTATTTAAAAAAAATGCTCTTTTACAAAGGAAGTAATCATCAGTTCTATTCTTTTAATATTAGTTCATTCTACCTACCAATGTAAATGGGTTTAGATGTTTTGAGAGTAAGACAGATGTGATCATAGGTTTGATATACTGTGGTATTCAGAAACTGTAGTAAAGGTAAACAAAGTAATGTGCTCAGAAATAGGAAAGGACTCTTGAGCAAGTCTGTAAAGGTGGGCTTAATGAGAACTGTACCCACAGACTGAAAAAGCATGTTACTTTATTATGCCTTGACATTTCCAACATTTTAACACTACTTTAGGATTAATTAATGTTTTTAATGATTTTAACATATGATGTATTTAAACAACAATATTTTTACTTTTACTAATTTGTAAATATCTGTCTCTTTAAGTTAATTATGACATCATGTGAACATATGCTTAAAAGGAGCCAGATTCATTAAGTCTTTATGTCTGATGAAGCGTTGGGTGTCAACGCGAAAGCGCTAACTTTTATCACTTGCTGCAGCTCCTGTTCGTTTGCAATAAATCAAGTTTCATTTAAACAGGTTGTTACTTGGAGTTATTTGCTGACAAGTTTGAATTCCAGCTGATGGTGCACTCTTTATTTTCTTTTCTATACTACTTTAGGACTATATAAACCTATTTATATTTTTACATGTAATTCTAGAGTCTGCCCACATGGTATCCAGCATCTTCATGTTGTTGTGTCTTTCGGCTTTTCCCGGTTAGGGGGTCGCCACAGCGGAACTCCGGTCCGCTAATGATTGGCAGTAGATTTTTATGTGCAGAGTTGCCAGCCCTGACACACAACCTTCAACGAAGGTATGCCCATTTACACATGTCTCCACACAGAAGACACTCTAGCTGAGAATCGAACAGGACAACGTCTTACTGTGAGGCGACAATGCCACCGCAGATCCATCTTCATGTGATTTCGATTATTTAGTCTACCTCTAGGTATCACACAATGCAGTGTTTGGCTTTAAAATATTACATCATAGCCCCTAAGCTCCTGTCACTGCATTGTATTATTTTCACACACACCCTGCTTTCTTTCAGTCAGTCAGTTTTAATTACCATTTCTTGCTTTTTCAATGACTACTTAAAAGCCAAACGGGGGTACTCTCACAGTACAGTATTCTCGCTGCCTGTTACTTCTCATTCTTTCTAAAATGGCTAATTTCCATTCTTTTGTTATGGCTGAGTTGTAGTTCTTAAACTCATCTTCCCTCCCCCTACAAACCTCCCCTTTGTATCTGCCAAGGTGCCAAAGATAATCTGGGCTGTTTGTTGCTGTGATGAATAGCTCACAGCAGCAGACTAAATTCATGTACTGTTGTCTTCTACAGGCCTTTCCCTACAGCCAGTGGGACACTTATTTTTGCTGCACCATAGCCTCTTTCTGTCCTCAAATTGTAAACCATACTCAATACTATTTGTTTTTAATATGCTGTTTGGCAAACCTCACAACTTAATTTTACAGGAATTCATGAGAAGAGACAATTACTAAATATGTTACAAAGGTTGTAAAACATAGAACATTGTTTTTAATTATCACTGTGATGCTCTTAAAACACTTCTGTTCAAAATAACATTAAAAACAATGCCATTTACTACAAACATCCTCATCTCAAGTCAAGCTTTTCGTCCCTATCTCACGATCCTGTTTTTAAAAAATGAGACAGTATGTTACTGTCTGAATTCCTACTGTTTGTCGGATAATTTCCCTATTAGCACCGTACAGTAAATGCTGCAGACATGCAAGATTAATCTTGCGGTTAAACTGCAGCTGCCATCAACCTTTTGGTTACATCACGGCTACTGTTAAGAAAACATAGTTCTTTTCTTTTTCCACACCCCCATGCTGACATCAGTGCTCCAAACAAACTTGTATCCTCCCCCATAATGTAATGTCAACAATCCCGAGGGAACAGGAACATTATTACATGCCATGTGTTCCAAAGGGAATGTATTTTGCCATTGTACCTCTTCAAAACTATACAAGAGTCATAGCTGTTTGGGCACCTGCAAAACCCACAGCTGTAGGGAGTTCCAGATCATAGCTCTCAACCTTCCATCACCAAAATATGGAACACTGTCTCTCATAATGTGTAACAAATTTGTCTTAGCTACTTTCCTAGATTTATCCAAGGCATTCGACACAGTCTCACATAATAAACTACTGTCTTGTCTCTCTGACCTCAGTCTTAACAACCCCACCCTCCTCTGGTTTAAAAGCTATTTAGATAACCGCCAACAATCTGTCAAATGGCATAACTCTCTATCCTCCCACTCCCAACCTCCTTAGGTGTACAACAAGGATCAATCCTAGGACCCCTTCTTTTGAATATCTTCACAAACCAACTCCACTCAGCTACCTCTAAAGCCGACACAGTCCAATACGCTGATGACACAACTCTCATATGCTCTGCACCCAACATCCAACTTCTCCAACAAAAAGTGCAAGAAGCCTTCTCTGCAATAGAGAACTGGCTTAACTTACAACTCATACTAAATCCCAAGAAAACACAACTAATGCTGTTCCACTCTACTAAAACGAGCAGCCTTACCTTCTCTATACTCTCCACCAGCAAAACCCAAATCACCCCTGTCACTGAGGCTAAACTCCTAGGAGTTACCACTGACCAGCAACTCAAATTCACAAAGCACATATCAACAACCATCACTAAAGTCCACAAAAAGCTAGGTTCCCTCTATCGCTGTAAACGTTATCTAACCACTGAATCTCGAATTGCAATAGTCAGAGCCCACCTCCTATCTACTCTACTTTATGCATCCCCAATTCTAACTAATCTTTACAAAACTGACCTTAATAAACTTTCCATCTGTTACAACAAAATTGCTAGATTCACTACCAATGCCAAATCACGATCCCACCACTGCCTTTCCCCTACAAGCCTTGCACTGGCTTGAATTTCTGAACCTATTAAGGTACCATCAACTCAGCCTAGCTCATCTAATTCTGTACTATCCCGAGAAAACCCCTGACCTGACTGACATGCTGAACGTCTACAATTCAAATAGACAACTTCGGTCCTCCAACAAAGCCTTAATCGAAACCATCACATGCAAAAACAACTCTGGGGAATCACTATTTGTCCATGAAATAGCAAAAATATGGAACAACCTTCTCCCCAACCTCAGACTACAAAACTCCACACCCTCCTTCAAAAGCCTACTTAAAACATATATCTTCACCAACCATCTATGCACCTGTAATTGACGCCTGAAGCCTTGTCCACTTATTCTTTCTACACCCCATCTGTCCTGGACAACACAAACACCATTTAACTATACCTATCCATGTGTGAGCAATAACCAATATACGAGTGTGTGTGGGTATATATATAAATATATATATATATATATATATATATATATATATATATATATATATATGTATATATACATATATATATATTTATATATATATACATATATATGCATGTGTATATGTATATGTATATATATATATATATATATATATATATATATATATATATATATGTATGCATGTGTGTGTGTACGTGTGTATATATATATATATATATATATATATATATATATATATATATGTGTGTATATATATATATATATATATATATATATATATATGTATTATTGCGTGTGTGTATATGCATATATATGTATGCATACTCTTTCATGTATATTTGCTTGAATGTATATATGGAAAACTTAAACATTTATATACTCATATTCAGTTGTGAAATATCTTGCAATGCTCTACCAGGTTCTTATCTACTCTCATTGTATATTCTGTACACTTGTATTTTTAACCAAAAGAGGGAATATCCTCTTATTGTATACTAATGTACGCTACTACTCTGTAATGTCTCTCTTGTAAATTGTTCTCTCTGTAAACTTATGGAGTTTTCCTCCCCAAGACTCCACTAAAAATGGACACTTGTTGTCAAGTCGGACTATCATGGCAAACAGATGTTAAATAAAATAATAATAAATGGACACAATGTAGAACATTTCCTGATGACTTGGTAACAACTTCAACTATGAAGCACACAGGATGGTTAAAATGTTTCTTTATGCTTATTAAAAATTCTTAAATGTAATATGATACAATATTATTTACAAGACATTTTAAAACTGAATGTGTAACAGCGACTTTCAGTGTTGACATGGACTTTAAGACTCAAAATGAGGAATGTTCGTCATAATGAGGTATACTTGAAAGGTATGTTCCAGATTATCTGTGGCGATGTGGAGCCCTGTAATGACCAAATCCCATCAGTTGAGTTATCAGAGAAAAGAAGAGCAGGAGGCTCCATGGTTTTTAACATTAAAAAAATCGTATAGCATACAGAAAAGAATGATGATGTCGCATTAGCGTTATTAGTACGACTGTGTCATACCTTTCATTTTCAGGGACATCCCTGATTTTGACTCAAATTTTAGCTCTGTCCCTCTTAATCCCTCGTAAAACCAGTGACTTTTGGAGCAAGGTGGTGAATTACACTTAATGAATAATGACAATAATTAAGAGTTATTGACTTATTTTACTTCAGAAAATGTGCATTAATTCATATGCTCTGATTATGTCAATGTTTCAAGTTAATAGCACTAATATTTTAAAAGTGTCCCTGATTTTTTCTTCACTTGTCCCTGATTCTGTTGAAAGTTGTCCCCGATTGGTGGAGAGGTCTGCTGTGTATTCTCCCCACAACATTTTAACTAAGCTCTAGTTGTGCCATGCTGCCCAAGTTGCTTCTTCACAAGTGCTCATTTTTTCTGGAAATTAATTAAACTTATTAACATCTGCAGATTCCATTCAGGTCCACATCGGTAAAAAAGAAGTTATGTACTCACCATGTGTTTTTCTCCATCTCACCTTCATTCTGCACTGGTTGGCTTCGGGACTGATCCTCAGTTCCAACTCGACTGTTTACTAAAGCTCGATGTCTTCAAGTAGCTCGTGGCTTATACCCTATACCAAGATGCTCTAGGGAATTCCCTAGATCTTGTTTGTTGGTATACTAATTTGTACATAAATAATTTCACCACTTTACAAACCCCGAAGAGGGTCAGAAAAATTAAACGCCAAATAAATCCTCTCAGTCCTCCAGAAGCCAAAGAGATTGACAACACACATGGGACTTTATGGTGAGTACATAACTTCTTTATGTGATGTTGTCTTATCTCACCTTTATTCTGTACTGGTTGAGACAGCATCCCTAGCACCATATTTCTTGGGTGGGACACGGGAGAATATTCTTCAGAACAGTGGACCCAAAGGCGGCCCTGTCCCTGGAGACCAAATGAACTTTGTAATGAGTAATAAAGGTATAAGCCCTTTGCCCAGGTTGCTGCGGTGCAAATGGTATCAATTGGCAGTTTTGCCCGAAAAGCAGAGGAGGTAGACATAGCTCTAGTAGATTTACCTCTTACTTTGTTGGGAAGTTGTTTGTTCTGTGATTTGTAGGCGAATGTGATGCAGTCTGACAACCACCTGGAGAGAATGATCTTAGCAACTGGAGCACCTTTTTTTACAGCCTGAGAAGGACACAAATAATTGGTCAGTTTTTCTAAAGTCCTTTGTTCTATGGTAAAAATGTAATTGCCTATATACATCTAGTTGGTGCAACATGTACTCTGCTTTATTGCCATACTTGGGGGGAAAAAAACTGGTAAGTTTATGGACTGGTTTAAGTTTGATTCTGAGCACACCTTTGGTAAAAAGGATGGATTTGTACAAAGTGAGAAACTGTCCTTGTGAAATAGCATATATGGAGGTTTGATAGATGATGCTTGTAACTCTGAAACTCTCCATTTGAAGTTATAGCCACTAAGAAAATTGTTTTCCATGTCAAAAACTTCAAGTCACAGGATGAAGCAGGTTCAAAGGGGGGGTGGGAATCATGTGGGATAATACAAAATTCAGGTTCCATGGTGGTAGAGGTGTTTTGATGGGAGGTCTTAAAAGCATGGTACCTTTGAAGAAGGCTTTGCAAAGCCAGTGGGACATAATGTTTGGCCCCACGTTTCCTATATGGAAATTCAAAATCGCTGCTAATTGAAGTCGAATAGTGGCTGCAGCTGCACAGTCATGAAATTGTTTTGCTAAAAACTGCAGTATAGAAGATAAAGAAGCAGAGAACAAATCTATATGATTTTCCAGGACCCATGAGGAAAATCTTTTCCATTTGCTGACATATAGTTTTCTTGTATAAGCCTTATGAGAGGAAATCAGAATATGCTGCACTGAAGGTGAAAGGTCAGGTAGCCTGGCTACGTTTAGAATCGGAGCAGCCAGGCTATCAATTTGAGGGTTTGAAGAGATGGGTGGAGCGTTCCCAACAGATTGGTCCAGAACTGGGTCCAGAATCCAAGGCTCCTCTTGAAGATCAAGCCACGGGAAGGGGAACCAGATTTGACAAGCCCAGTAAGGAGTGATCAGTATTTAAGGTCCTTCCCAATACACTGGCCTTCTGAAGAACTTTGGGTATCAATGGGAAGGGAGGAAAAGCAAAGAGGAGACCCGGGGGGGCCAATCATGTACAAGTGCATCCCTTGGAGATTCCCCAGGAGGGGGGATTAGCAGGGTCGGTCCGTGCTATTGGACTGCCGGACTGCAGCCCCCTCAAAACAAAAAGAAATAAAAATAAAAAAATAGAAAAAAAAAAGTTTTTAAAATTTTGCGGACTTCGCGCATGCGCAGTAGTCCCGACTACTGTGAGTCTATGCGCATGCTCCAGGCAGTCCGGCAGTCCCGATAGGGAAACATAAGGAGATGTCTGTGCACTTTTAAAGTGCACAGACTCGCTGGAAGAATGCATCGGGGCCAGACTGCAACAGCAGCAGTCGGGAATTAGGATTTCATTCTCGCGGGTCTAGTCGGGAATTAGGGGTTTGGATGTCAATCTCGCGGGTCTTTTCTTTGGAGTATTGCACATGCAGGATGTACATTGGTTGGATATTATAGAGAACAGACAGGAAAGTGTATGGTGCTTTTTACTTTTTGAATGTATGTCTGCTTTGTTTTTACTGTTTGAATGTACGGTGCTTAGTTTTTACTGTTTGAATGTATGGTGCTTAGTTTTTACTGTTTGAATGTATGGTGCTTAGTTTTTACTGTTTGAATGTATGGTGCTTCGGTTTTACTGTTTGAATGTATGGTGCTTAGTTTTTACTGTTTGAATGTATGGTGCTTAGTTTTTACTGTTTGAATGTATGGTGCTTAGTGTTTGAATGTATGGTGCTTAGTGTTTGAATGTATGGTGCTTAGTGTTTACTGTTTGAATGTATGGTGCTTAGTGTTTACTGTTTGAATGTATGGTGCTTAGTGTTTACTGTTTGAATGTATGGTGCTTAGTGTTTACTGTTTGAAGACAGAAGAAGGGACTGTGTGTGTGTGTGTGTGTGTGTGTGTGTGTGTGTGTGAGAAAGAAAGAGACAGAAAAAGGGACTGTGTGTGTGTGTGTGTGTGTGTGTGTGTGTGTGTGTGTGTGTGAGTGAGTGAGAAAGAAAGAAACAGAAGAAGGGACTGTGTGTGTGTGTGTGTGTGTGTGTGTGTGTGTGTGTGTGTGTGTGTGTGTGTGTGTGTGTGTGTGTGTGTGTGTGTGTGTGTGTGTGTGTGTGTGTGTGTGTGTGTGTGTGTGTGAGTGTGAGAGAGAGAAAGAAAGAGACAGAAGGGACTGTGTGTGTGTGAGAAAGAAAGAGACAGAAGAAGGGACTGTGTGTGTGTGTGTGTGTGTGTGTGTGTGTGTGTGTGTGTGTGTGTGTGTGTGTGTGTGTGTGTGTGTGTGTGTGTGTGTGTGTGTGTGTGTGTGTGAGAGAGAGAGAAAGAAAGAGACAGAAGAAGGGACTGTGTGTGTGTGTGTGTGTGAGAGAAAGAAAGAGACAGAAGAAGGGACTGTGTGTGTGTGTGTGTGAGAGAGTGAGAAAGAAAGAGACAGAAGAAGGGACTGTGTGTGTGTGTGTGTGTGTGTGTGTGTGTGTGTGTGTGTGTGTGTGTGTGTGTGTGTGTGTGTGTATGTGTGTGTGTGAGAGAGAGAGAGAAAGAAAGAGACAGAAGAAGGGACTGTGTGTGTGTGTGTGTGTGTGTGTGTGTGTGTGTGTGTGTGTGTGTGTGTGTGTGTGTGTGTGTGTGTGTGTGTGAGAGAGAGAGAGAAAGAAAGAGACAGAAGAAGGGACTGTGTGTGTGTGTGTGTGTGCGAGAGAAAGAAAGAGACAGAAGAAGGGACTGTGTGTGTGTGAGAAAGAAAGAGACAGAAGAAGGGACTGTGTGTGTGTGTGTCTGTGTGTCTGTGTGAGAAAGAAAGAGACAGAAGAAGGGACTGTGTGTGTGTGTGTGTGTGTGTGTGTGAGAGAGAGAGAAAGAAAGAGGCAGAAGAAGGGACTGTGTGTGTGTGAGAAAGAAAGAGACAGAAGAAGGGACTGTATGTGTGTGTGTCTGGTGTGTGTGTGTGAGAAAGAAAGAGACAGAAGAAGGGACTGTGTGTGTGTGTGTGTGTGTGTGTGTGTGTGTGTGTGTGTGTGTGTGTGTGTGAAAGAGGCAGAAGAAGGGACTGTGTGTGTGTGAGAAAGAAAGAGACAGAAGAAGGGACTGTATGTGTGTGTGTCTGGTGTGTGTGTGTGAGAAAGAAAGAGACAGAAGAAGGGACTGTGTGTGTGTGTGTGTGTGTGTGTGTGTGTGTGTGTGTGTGTGTGTGTGTGTGTGAAAGAGACAGAAGAAGGGATTGTGTGTGTGTGTTTGCGTGAAAGAAAGAGACAGAAGTAGGGACTGTGTGTGTGTGTAAAATGCCCCAGTTACTATATACTGGTGGCTAGAGAACAAATGATGTTGGGTAGAGATACTCAGGCTTGAACCCTGTACCTTGTATGCAGGTGTTAAGGACCTGAATTCTCTACCCACCACCATTTGTAAAAAAATTTCAGATTTTTGCCTCCTATTTGATCTGATCTGTTCCTCATAATATCTGTGGTTTCTAAATGTTGCAATGCTTGATATTTGATGGTGCAGTGGTAGTATTGTTGCTTTACGGCTGCAGGTTCTTGGGTTTGATTCTTGGCTGTGGTGCCTTCTGTGTGGGGTCTGCATCCTCTCCCTGTGTTTGTGTGGGTTTGCTTTTGTGTCCTCCCATGTTATAAAGACATGTCTGCATTATTTCTTCCTGGGCCTCTGCTGAAAATAGTTTTTTTGTTTGAAGTCAGATTGTCCTGATTAACAAATGTTAAATAAAATTGACAGGCATTTGAATTTCAGACTTCATATTCTTCAGAAAATACATAGTAACATGACCTTTTATTCTAGCAATTTTCTAAGTTTATAAGATGAATATTTGAAATTTGTCCTTATTTTTGGGACTGTATTGCCCCATTATTGGCTTTGTCCAGTTTTTTGTGCTAAGGTTGACAACTAGGGCAAGAACTGAATTCACTGAATATGTATGAGGGCTGTATTTCCTCATTACTGGGTTTGTCCAGGTGTTTTGTGCTGAGGTTGACAGCTATGGTGAGAACTGAATTCATTAAATGATAGCCATTTATGTTTCAGTCTTCTTCTCTTTCACAAAGCAGCTGATATGGCGTAGTGGTATGTTGCTCTGACTGTTTTGCACAGGGACCTTGGCAGTAAAATGTATGGTGGTAACACAGCATTTTCTACAACTTTCCAAGATTATACAAGCAATGTTTAATGTGTCCCTGGTTTTTGGCCTTTTGAGCCCCCCCCCCCCCAATAAATTTGGCTTTTTCCAGATTTCTTCTGCTGCAAAGTTGAGATGCAGTTGAGTATTGAATAAATTTTACAAGGGGCTGAGAGCAGCAGGGGAAGAGAAGTTTAGTGCTGCTTATGGAAAATCAGCTTGCAATGTTAATAGCACAACAGGTTGTGTAGAAGGTTGTTGGTTCTACTCCCATAAGGGGTGAATGCTGCTGTACTGAAAACGTTGATACTAACTATGAGCCATCTGTTTGCCATCCATTTCCTATTGCAGTATTACTAGCTTATCATTTTTAATGTAATATAGGCAATTTATTCCTCAGGGGCATCAGACACTTTATTTTTCGATGAAACCATGAAATATAAAGGTTTTTGCTAGCAGCAACCTCTTCATTAGTTACAGATTTATTTAATGTGGAATTATTTATATGACTTTTTTACTTCAGAGATTGTGCATATTTACTGATAATGGTGGACTGTAGAATTGTGCATATTTACTTATAATTGTGGACTGTAGAAGTTTGAGTAGACTTTGATGAAGGAAATGTTCTGAATTGGGCAGTTTTGTCATTATTGGTGCATGCATTTTGTTTCATTGTTTACTGGAAAAATGTTCAAAACAATAGGAAGGTGTATCAAAGAGCATATGTATTTTTCATATGCAAGGGGCCTATGATTTGAAAACAGCCCAGAATTAATCTTTATCTGCCACTGGTAAAATGTATTTTCTTTGAATGTGGGTTTCAATGCTGTTTCAATGAATGTGAGTTTCAAGGGCAGAGAAGTTTTAATGCTAAGTCTGTTTAGCAGATGGCTTGGTGTTTGTGCTGTAAAATGCAAAATAAAACTTTCAAATGAAGTCCAAATCATCAAAGAAGTAAATTAGTATGCACATTAGTGTTTATGGTAAATGGAGTGAAATAGCCAAGTAATGGGATCATTGGAATGGCTGCAGGAGGAGGCTCCATTTGACCATGATTTTGTGAGGGGGAAGAGCGGCAAACTTAGACAGCCCCAGCTGAACTATACCTCCCAGCTGTCCAGATTTTCAAAGAATGAATAGATTTTTGCTTCTTATTTTTGGTTTGTTCCTCATAAAATTTGTGGCAAATCATTTAGGAATTAAGTCACTAAATAATGACACACTGAGTTTCAGACTTCATAACCAATGCATGCTGAAGTAAGACTTGTTGTTCTATCAACTGTCTCAGTTTATACAAGAGCAATTTTTAGTACTGTTTATATGTTCCCCCAATATATTTGGCCTTGTCCAGATTTACTGCATTAACAGGTTGAGTGGTACATACATACAAATTGCTTTATAGAATTAGGCATAGCCAAACCTCTCAACTGTCCCTGATTTTGGCTCAAAATGTTGCTCTTCACCTAATAATCCCTCCGCAAAATAGCAATTTTGGAAGAAAACATGGAGGGTTTACAATTAAGAAATAACTGTAATCATAGTTATAGATTACTTTTATTTCAGAAATGCATGTAGATTATTTTATTTTGTCAGCTGCTCAAGTTAGCAGTACTAATATTAAAGTGTCCCTTCTTTGACAGGTTCCCAGCTGTATTGTGTGGCTATTTTATATTTTTGCATTACATTTTTGGTCCATTTTTCATAAAATTGTGTTTTTTGGCAAATTAGTGACAAATCATGAAAGACTGAAGTTAGAAAATAATGACAGACATTTGAGTTTAAGATTTCATACCATTCAGAAAATTCATACTAATGCAAGACCTATTCTATTATCTTTCTAAGTTTATAAGAGCAATATTTTTAAAAAATTGTCCTTGTTTTTGGGCCTTTGTCCCACTTCTTTGTATGGCCTTGTCCAGATTTCTTGCTCTGAGGTTGAGAGGTATGACAAATGTGTTAGGGTCATCACAGTCAGCCAGAGACATTTCAAATTGTGACATACTTGTTGCACCCCACTCCCCCATGTAGTGACTCTGGATGTGTCGAAGCAAGGCAAGGAGTAGTTATGCAGTGTAAATGTGCAGGGTATCCCCCCATCCAAGGTAGACACAAGTACAGGAGTGGCTTTTCATCTGTCCTTAATTTTTGCAGAATGGTCTGGTTTCTGTCATATTTTTTGTACTGTTGATTTATGCTTATTACTCAAAATGCCTGTTGCTCTGTGTTTAAGTAGCAATACTTTAATGACCATCAGTTAAGCTTGGCTGAGATTGTAAGGTGCAAGTAAGCTTTAATAAGCATGCTGTTAAAGAATTGCCAACATTGAAAGCCTTTCTGTTGTTGCCATGTAGAGAATACTTAACTAGATAATGTATAAGCCTTGGGTATTGAAATGCTTACAACAGTATTTGTAATAAAGGACAGGATTACATTATTTTAAGAAGCTCATTACATTTGGAGACTTCCAGTCATCTCTGCAGGCTTTACCCGTAAACTAAACAGAATGCCAATCGTGTGGTCCATAACCTGCACAGTAATCCTTTTAAGCAATGTATCTTGAGCTTATTTCTTGTTTGCTTTTCATTTTTTACTTTGATCATGTTTTCCCCATGAAACAAGTAGATAGTTATCAGGCAGGTCTTTTTTTGGATAAGGAACATTTTTACAAGTGGGAGCATCAGAGATTTCTACTTTCAGCATGTTACTTGGTACTTTAATAAAGCTGAATATAAATTATAATTAGAACCGCAGTGCAAGAAGTGGTTTGAGTTGAGTGCAGCTTGTTTTTCTTATACTTGATTTTGACTGGCATTCCATTAATGTATTTAAAAAAGTAATTTATTTTTTAATGCCTCACAACATTTTTGTTTCCATCTAGATATTAAGTAAGCTGTCATGCAGCCAATGCATTGAAATATTTTTATTCTTCTACACTTCATTTTGTCTTGATTGGACTCTCATAATGATGGTTTGGCACCCACAGCAGTGTATTTAGTTAGTTTTTTGTGGTTTTGAGCATAACCCCCCCCCTTTCTAGTTGGCCACACCCCTTCCCATTGACCCCACCCATTCAGCTGTCTCCTGCAGCCCCCCTTTGATTTGAAGTCACCAGCCGCCACTGGGGATTAGGGCAAGGTAGCTGCTGCATTTGACATTCATGGGCTTGGCAAAGAGGTCACAGTAAGGCTGACCCAATTTTCGGAAAATTATTTCCACTATTTCTTGTTTTAGGGACTACTCGTGAGGCATCAAAATCGCCCTGCTGAGTTTGTCTGCTATCACACTGGATTTCTCCAGGATGTGCACTGCCATCAGAAAATGTTGGGAGGAGGTCACCCACTGCTATACTTTCAGGGCCTCTCGACAAAGTGGGTAAGATCTGGTTCCTCTTTGCTTGTATATGTACCAGACAACCGACATGTTGTCCATCAGTATTGCTATAGTTCCCAGTGGAAGAGAGTCCTGGGAATGCTTACAATGCTAAAAGCACTGCTCTCATCTCTAGAACACTGATGTGCAAGTGGGAATCATGATCCTGCCAAGTGCCTTGGACTGTCTTTCCCAGACAATGCCCCACCCGACCTGGGAAGCATCTGTAGTTACTGTGGCTACAGGCTGGGGAAGAACAAATGGTCAACCTATAGTCACATAAGTCGAGTGAAGCCACCATTGAAGGTCTTTCCTGCAAGATTCTGTTATCGTGCTCTGCTGAGACATGGGATGTTCCTGCATGGGACATTGAGTGAACAGAAGCCACTATAGAATCCTCCTATGGAGCCACGCCAATGGAATCAAAGTTATTGCTGTTGCCATGGTCCTCAACACTTTTAGAACTGCTTTTGCTTGTGCCTATTTCTTGATCAAGACCGGTCATCGCAGGGCATAAACTCTTTCTAGAGGAAGCTTCACTATCAATTTTGTAGTGTCTAGATTTGCTCCTATAAAAATGATATGTTGAGATGGCAATAAAACAGATTTTTCATAGTTTATCATGATCCCTAAGCGGGAGCATTGTTTTAATGTGGTGTCTCTTGCCCCTGTTAGTAGTGGTGCTGGTCAGGAGCCAGTCGTCTAGACACAGAAACACTTGGAATCCTAGGTGCTCAAGTGAGCTGTGACTACTGCCATACATTTGGTGAACACTCTGGGGGCTGACCAAAGGGCAGAGCCCGAAACTGATAGTGACTGGCTCCCAGCCAAAAGCACAAATGCCTCCTGGATCGCCTGTCCATTTTTATGTGGTGGTACGCATCCTGGAGGTCTACAGAGCACATCCAATCATATTTTCCCAGAAAAGGGAGCACTGACTGCAGTGTTACCATCCGGAACTTAGATTTTTCCTAAAGAATTGTTCAGTCCGCTGATATCCAAAATGGGTCTCCAGTCCCTTGTTTTCTTTAGAAGTAAAAAGAACCTTGAGTAAGTTCCGGATCCTACTTGGTCTGCAGGGACTGTCTGGATGACACTTTTTTTAAGAAACTTTTGTATTTCTAGAGTTGCTTGTTCCCTTTGACTGGGTGGAACATTCGGGATTATTTTTATGTTTGGGTTGGGGAAGGAAAAAGGGAATGGAGTAGCCTCTGGATGCTATGCTTTGTACCCATTTGTCTTTATTTATTTTAAGCCAGGCTTCTGGGTACAAAAGATAAGTGACCACTGACTGCCTCCAGAGATGGACAGGAGCACTGGAAGGGCTTTCCAAGGAAAGATTCCCTGTCACCCTGGCTTTGCGGACCCCATCTGCTGCATGGTCGGTGTCTTCCATTACTGTTTCTCCCCCTTGCCCACGTGGGTCTTGAAAAAACTCTCTGGAATTTTTGAAACCACATTTTTCCTCCCTTTTGACCTTTTGGATAAGGTCTAGAAGGCAGGGAAAAATGGACTCCTATTGCAGAGAGAGTTTTTCCTTCCTGATCACACCTGGTTAGTGTGTCTTTTACTTTTGGCCCAAACAAGGATGAGCTGTCCAAGGCAGTGTTTACAAAGGAAGACTTAAAAGGCTCCGCAAAGTTACACAAGTGCATCCAGCAATGTCTCCTTGAGGAAATTCTTGAACCCGATGCCCTACTCACTCCATCAGCTGAATACTAAATGAGTCTCATGGTGGAGTTTACCACTGAATTTAAGGTGGAGAGCTCAGAGGCAACCTTGTCTGTTACCTCCCATAGCTACTGAACCTTGGAGAGCATCTCCTAGCTCCTTCAGGAGATCTCTCTGTAATCTAGTAAAATGCGTGAGATAATTCAGGGACCTGAGTGTAAAGGTCACTGAAGAAAAGGTGTTCTTTCTGTACCTGTCCATTGTACAAGAGCCTTTGTTCGGAGGATGGACAGTAGAGGATGTTTCCGACAATTCTTTCTTAGTGGCCACCACCACCATATAGCATCTACCAGGACACCTTTTTGTAAGGAAAGTTTTATCCTCTGCAGATGTAATGTATTTATTTAGTCACCGAGGAACTGGATCCACTTAATCTGCAGTCCCCCACGCATTTCGACAAACTAGGTTCACAAGTTCGAAAAGCGGAGACACCCAAGTGGCAGAAGTGTGAGACCCAAAAGCCTTCAGGTAAACCGACTCCTCCTCAGAAGGGTTGATGGGCCTCCAGCCACCTCTCTGCTTAAGTATTTCTAGGATGTCTGCAAAAGAGACATCCTCAGAGGGTGACCGTGGGGACCCTTCTGACTCATCAAGGTCTGTGTCAGATGTGAGGGACTCATCTGGGGAGTCCATATGCTTCCTCTTACATAATCTCTTCTGAGGGACCTCTTTAAAAGGGTATTCAGGAGAGGTTTTGGAAGAGAGGGGCTCACCCACTGGGGCATCCTGAACCCATGGGTCTCCATGTCTGTGTGGATGTGGTTGTGCTAAAACAGACACTGGTGCCTTTGGGGGGGGATGATTGGAACTGAGAGTGGATGTGTCCATGGGGACAGTAATCTCATCACCTCGAAGGCCTCCCACTCATGGTCCGAGGAAGCTCCTGGCACTGAAGAACCAGAAAGCATCCTTGGCACCAAGGAGGTTGGTTCTGAGGCCGATGTAGGAGCCAAGCTCACCCACGCCGAAGCCCCAACAGGCAAGTTTGGATTCAAAAAATGTCAAATCCAACTGTCCTCACCAGACTTGACCAGAGAACATCAGCTCCTAGACTCCTTGAGCTCAGATGGCACAGAGGAAGTCAGGGCCAAAGATCCTGGGCAGGTCTTGGCTCCAATGGTTCCACTATGATCAGCTCCATGCATTCCAGATCCGAAACCCTGAGACAGGTCAGAGGAGGAATCGATGGTGAAAGGGCAGATCTAGTCAGTTCCAAAACCCTCTGGGTTGGCTCCAACAAAAGTTTGGCCAGTGCCGGTGTACTCAAAAGTCTCCACACAATGCAATCCACATAATCATCAGAAAGGCTCCTGGATGATTGACAGGAGGGAGCTGGAGATCTTGTAACTTGTAATTAGTGTCAGAGAGACCGGTACCAGATCTGGGGACCGGCTTTGAGCACGAAGCATCAATGGTTCGGAAACAGAAGGAGCCGAGGTGGATGATCTCTTGGGCCCGACAGGTTTCGCTCTGAAGATGTCTTTGATAATTTTCTTGATTGTTCCAATTCTGAAGAAGTAGAGGATGATCTCTTGGATGTTTTGTCTGATTTTTGAGAGGGAGAAGTACCCTTTTTTGTAGGGCTCTGACACTCTTCTATGGCCTCTGAAAAAGAAGGTTTTCAACAATCCTTTTATAATTAGCTTGTTCCTTCTTTTGAGGACCCTAGAGCTAAAGGAATGGCAAACTGAGCAAGATTCCTGTAAATGTACTGCTCCCAAGCAGTAAAACACATACACTATGACTCATCAGTTAAAAACATTTTTTGAGTGCAGTTTGAGCACTTTTTAAACCTCGAGGGTTTTGCATCTTTTGGCTGTTTAGACATGGTAACTATATATATATATATATATATATATATATATATAAACATATAAACAACACACACAATGGAAAAAAGGCCCGCTAACTCAAATGGGCTTATTTGCTCTACAAGTAAAACTAGCTGGATTAATAAACTATGCTGAAGAAATGTAAAGCACACACACAATTTAAACAGTAAATTTTTAAAGTGAAAAAAAAGTGAAATAATTAACACACGCCAAAGTGAAAATAGCAAAGAAACAAGCTGTAACACTATAGAAAAAACTAGGTTTACATGAAACAACCCTTTAAGTTAAACTTCTAAACTACAACTATATTAAATTGCTCAATAATTGAGCCCAAAGAGAATTATTCAAATACATACAAGGAAGTTGGGATAGGGAGTAAAAACTTTTGAAGCTAAATATAAATGATGGCCACAATATAAAAACAGCACACTCGAAGATATTTATAAGGTAAACTAAGTTAAGCTAAGCTACTTTTCATCTAAATCCTAAAGGGAAAGGGAAATATAAAGTTTTCTATAGAAAATAGTAATTTTGGGGGAAAAAAAAAATCACAAAGCCAGTTGAAGCATCCAATCTGTTTCAGCGGCAAACGAGATATGGGGCATTCCCTAGGGCATCATGGGATATGATATAAGCCACGAGCTACTTGAAGACATCAAGCTTTAGTAAATGGCCAAGTCGGAACTGAGGATCGGTTTGGAACCCAACCAGTACAGAATGAAGGCGAGATGAGACAACATCACATCAGTACTTCTAACTGGGCCATTAGAATCTTAAATTTTTCTAGGAAATACAGTCATGCTGTATCAAGCAGTTAATTTGGTTTACATTTTTTCCCTAAATTAAAACTTTAATTATTGATTGCCAAGGAGTCCAAATGGCTAGCTTTAATTATTGATTGCCAAGGAGTCTAAATGGCTAGCTCAAACAGATTTAAGCAATCACCATCTCTTCTGATAGTAAGACGCTGTCCGGTTCAATTCTCAGCTAGAGCGTCTTCCGCGTGGAGACATGCGTGAACAGGTGTACCTTCGTTGAAGGTTGTGCGTCAGGGTTGGCAATGTGGCACGTAAAAATCAACTGCTAATCATTAGCGGACCGGAATTCCGCTGTGGCGACCCCTAACCGGGAAAAAGCCGAAAGACACAACAACAACCATCTCTTCTGATAAATATACCAAAGAATTACACACATCTCTACTGTATTTTGCTCTAATATTTCACGTGAATCTGCTGATTTTTGTAGAAGATACACACTGAAAGTGCACTAGCAGGATTGTAGTTTCCATGTAAATGGAATGTTTTAACATCATTTGAGTGTAGAGGCATTACTAGGATGGGATGGGCAGTTACCCAGTTCACAAGGAGTTGGGGAACATGATTGGCAGATACCAACTGTGCGACAGTGTGGCAATGTCATTCAGAAATTAAAGCCACTGGTCTCTATTTGTGATTACAGCTGAAACACTTAGTTTGCAGACTTAACTTTGGCAATCAGTTTTCTACAGTTTCAGAGTAGATGTGGGCACCGAGAATTACTTCATTTGCTTGCTCGTTTAGCCAGACAACTTTAGCTATTTCTGCATAGATAAAGGTAAGTACACTTGTATAGATATTTTTTGTTTAGGCAGTGGTATGACAGATAATGTACAGTTTGCTTTTATTGAGTTTGGTGTTTTATAGGGTGGATTAATAATTGTTTGGTGATCTGCCTGGCTTTTGGTATTTAAGGTCATTGGATTTTGCATTTGGTTTTGGGGTGTCTTGGTTTTGATATGTGGGTGCAGTATATTTTGATATGTGTCCCTAGATAGCGCTTGCATTTTTTTTCTTTTCTTTTGAGGGAGTTATACAGATGTGACACTTTTTCTATTTATGTATGTTTGTTAGCCAGGTAAATGAAGTGATCATTCAGTCACCCTTCTTAGGCACAACATTGGCAAGGGGAAAATCTGGGCATTTTAGTCTAGCCAGAAAAAAATAGCAAGCCTTATACTTTCAAAATTACAGTCCCAGGTTCTACACATCCATTCGCCCTTGGGACCAAACCACTCCAACCATGGGTAAATCCCGCATTACCTACACCCAGGCGTGGGTTATTGCTATATTAATCCAGCCTATAAAACACTAAACTTTATAAAAGCAAACTGTACATCATTTGTCATGCCACCGCCTAAACAAAATGCATTTTTTTATCTATAGAAAGCAACAATAGAATGTATTCTGTTTACTTACCATTATTTGTGGAAATAGCTAAAGTCTTCTAACTAAATAAGCAAACAAATGAAGATATAACTCCCAGTGCCCACATCTACTCTGACAGTCTGCAGTATTTTAACTTTGGCAAAGTGCTTCAGTTGTGATCACAAACAGTACATTGGCTTTAAGTTCTGAATGTTGTTGCTGCACTACTGCATAATTGGCATCTGCCAATCATGTTCCCTAACTCCTTGTGAAATTGGTAGCTGCCCATCCCACCCTAGCTATGCCTCTACACTCAAATGATGTTAAAACATTCCTTTTACATGGAATCTACAACAAAGCTAGTGTGCTTTGAGCATGAGTCTTCTACAAAAATCAGCAGTCACATGAAATATGAAAGAAAAATGGCACTAGAGATGAGCATAGTTCTTTGGTTTATTTATCAGAAGAAGTGGTTGCTTAAATCTGTTTGAGCTAGCCATTGAAGGGTTTAATTTAGGAAAAAAATGTAAACCAAATTAACTGCTTGGTACAGCATGACTTTTTCCTAGGAAAAATAAAAGCTTCTAATGGCCCAGTTAGAAGCATTGTTTACCGATGTGAACCTGAATGAATCTGCAGACATTATCAGGTTAAATTAAGGGAAAAAATCCAGGAAAATGAGCACTTGTAAAAAGGTAACTTGGGCAGCATGGCACCACAACAACTAGAGGATAGTTGTTGATCTAATGTTGGGGGAGAAAGTACAATTGTGTAAAATCTTACCAAATTGCTAGATGTCCTTCTCTTCACTGTTACAGTATTCATTACAACAGGGATCCCCTGCCAAGGGTGGCCCGATGTCCGGCCAGTATACGAAAGCCTTTCAGTTGCTTTAAGGTACACCGTATGTCACATATATGCTCCTCACATATTGTGGGGCATAAAGGTGGCTTGAATGCACCATCCTCAGAAGTGAGAGCTCCAGTAGGAACACCAGTCCAATGAAAAGAGACGTAATCAGTACATCCAGAAGAGGGGGTGGAGAGAGGGAGGTAATCAATACATCCAGAAGGGGGGGTGGAGAGAGGGAGGTAATCAATACATCCAGAAGAGGGGGTGGAGAGAGGGAGGTAATCAATACATCCAGAAGAGGGGGTGGAGAGAGGGAGGTAATCAATACATCCAGAAGAGGGGGTGGAGAGAGGGAGGTAAACAATACATCCAGAAGAGGGGGTGGAGAGAGGGAGGTAATCAATACATCCAGAAGAGGGGTGGAGAGAGGGAGGTAATCAATACTTCCAGAAGAGGGGGTGGAGAGAAGGAGGTAATCAATACATCCAGAAGAGGGGTGGAGAGAGGGAGGTAATCAATACATCCAGAAGGGGGTGGAGAGAGGAGGTAATCAATACATCCAGAAGGGGGTGGAGAGAGGAGGTAATCAATACATCCAGAAGAGGGGTGGAGAGAGGGAGGTAATCAATACATCCAGAAGAGGGGGTGGAGAGAGGGAGGTAATCAATACATCCAGAAGAGGGGGTGGAGAAAGGGAGGTAATCAATACATCCAGAAGAGGGGGTGGAGAGAGGGAGGTAATCAATACATCCAGAAGGGTGTGTGGAGAGTGGGTGGTAATCAGTACATCCAGAAGAGGGGTGGAGAGAGGGAGGTATCAATACATCCAGAAGAGGGGTGGAGAGAGGGAGGTAATCAATACATCCAG
Source organism: Protopterus annectens (assembly GCF_019279795.1). Taxonomy (NCBI): domain Eukaryota; kingdom Metazoa; phylum Chordata; order Ceratodontiformes; family Protopteridae; genus Protopterus; species Protopterus annectens. The sequence continues at coordinate 277,917,509 of NC_056749.1, forward strand.
AAGAGGGGGTGGAGAGAGGGAGGTAATCAATACATCCAGAAGAGGGGGTGGAGAGAGGGAGGTAATCAATACATCCAGAAGAGGGGGTGGAGAGAGGGAGGTAATCAATACATCCAGAAGAGGGGGTGGAGAGAGGGAGTGAATACTACAACAGTGAAGAGAAGGACATCTACCATTATGGTAAGATTTTGCACAACTGTTCTATGTCCTTCCATTTCACTGTTGTAGTACTCATTACAATAGGGAGTGTGCCACAGCTCAAGAAGAAGAGGGGTTGGAGGAAGAACCAGCAGAACTCTCTAGGAAGCCTTGAAGGATGACCCTAGTAAAACCAGCTCTGGAAATTCCATCCAACTTGTAGTGCTTGGTAAATGTATGTACAGAAGTCCAGGTAGCTGCCTCAAGAATAGAATTAGTATCCAAACCCTTGAAAAAAGCACCAGTAGAAGTCACAACTCTAGTAGAATGACTCTTAACAGAAGGAAGGCTCTTACCATGAAAGGAATAACAAAAGGAAATGGCTTTAGAAATCCAAGAAAAAATAGTTTGCTTGGACACAGCCAATCCTAAGGACCTAGGATGAAAAGAAACAAAGAGGTGATCAGATTTACGAAACGTCTTAGTCTTATCCAAATAAAACCTGAGTTGTCTTTGCACATCCAACGTGTGCAGCACTTTCTCACTGGCAGATTTCAGAGAAGGGAAAAAGGTGGGTAAATGAATAGACTGATTAACTCATTGACCACCTTGGTCATAAAAGAGGGATTAGTACACAAGGTCACCCTATCCTTATGAAACATCAAAAAAGGAGGACAAGCCATAGGGGCTTGAAGCTCAGACACCCATCTAGCAGAAGTAAGGACTAACAAAAGTACAGTCTTCCAAGAGCAATGTTGCAAGGAAGCTGAAGCTGCAGCCCCAAAATAAGCCCAAGTCATTTTTTCCAAAACATAAGTAACATCCCAGGGAGGAGGAACAGGCTTCCTGGTAGGCCTAATATGAAGGTCACCTTTAAGGAATTGTATAGCCTCAAACCTAGAAGCTAAAGGAGGAGATAAAGGCAAACAAGCAGAGACAGCTGACAAATGGGCCTCAACAGAAGAATTAGCCAACCCAGCATTGAGCAATTTGTATAGATAAGAGACAACCAAAGGAACATCCACAGAAAGTGGATCAGGTTACAAGAAAGACACCAAACAGAAAACCTCTTCCATTTAGATAAGTAGGATTTCCTACTACTGGGTTTCTTGGCCTCCTGCAGGACGCTAAGCATGTCCCCAGGAAAAAGGTGTCTATGTGGAATCAAAATCACATAAACCACAGTGTCAGCTGAACAGTGGACAGGTGGGGATGGATGCGAGATTCCTTGTTTTGTGTGAGTAGGTCCACCCTGTGAAGTAATTTGGGATGATTGCCCTTGGCTAACTGCAGAAAAAGGGGGAACCACTGCTGTCTTGGCCAAAAGGGAGTCACCAACAATATTTTGAAAGCATCCTGTTGAATTTTGAACAGGACTTTTGAATGAGGGGAAAACTTAAAGAAACATCCTCTTTCAAGAAAAAGATAGGGCCATCCACCTTCCAAACCAGAGGACCTGGGACTCTGGCTCACTCACACAAAAAAAAAGGTATGTTCAGAGGGGGTGCACAATGTCTAGAAACATAGTTTTTGAGGCTTCCATTCGTGAAATTGAATGATTGAATTAAGGACATGCTCAAAGTGTCTGCCACAATGTTTTGACCTGACAGAATGTAAACTGCCTGAAGAGTCGTATTTTTTTTACTGGATAGCAAATTCCCACACCAGGAGTGCCAACCGGCAAAGAAAATAAGATAGTGTTAGTTTCCCCCTACCCCAGTTTGTTTACAAACAATACTATAGTGATGTGGTATGTAAACACCTTGAAAGGTCCTAGGGAGAAGAGAGGATGAAAAGTCTGATGCATCTGCAGAAGAGATCTCATTTCTTTGATGACACCGATGTGCTCTTTCTGTTGAAGAGGTGACCAAACACCCTGCACTTTTAGGGAGCGAAATGCTGCTCCACACCCCATGTCTGAAGCATCTGTGAACAGCTCCTGAGAGGGAAGAAGGGGGTGGAAAGGGAACCCTGGATATAGAGACAACTGCTGAATCCAACACTGAAGTTCCTTCTAGACACAAGGCAAAAGAGGAACTACAAATTTGAGGGGATGCACTTGTTAAGGCCTTTGGAGGACACAGGGATGCAAGAATAGGCACAGGCTGGAACCTGCACCCCAGAAAAACACGATCCTGAGGAGTTAGAAAAGACTTTCTGAAATGTATTGTGAACCCCAGGCTTAGCAAAAGGGAAATGGCAAAATGAAGATTTTGTAACAAGATCTCTGGAGCAGATGCCTGAAATAAGAGATCCTCCAAGTAAGGAAAGACTAGGATCCCCTGAAGCCTGCAAAAAGCAATCACAGGAGAGAGGCATTTGGTGAATACCCTTTGGGCAGAAGAAAGGCCAAAGAGCAATACAGAGAACTGAAAATGCCAAGAAGCAACACAGAAACATAAAAACATCCTGAAAAAGGGATGAATAGAGATATGGAAATAAGCATCCTTGAGATCAACAGACACCAGATAAGCCTAAGGAAGCAAAAAAGGGAACAAAGTCTAAAGGGACAACATTCAAAAAGATAGCACCTTCAGAAAAGTGTTTAAATGAGATAGGTCTAGAATTTTCTCCAGGTATCCTCTTTCCTGGGAACTAGAAAAATCCTGGAGTAAACCCCTCTCCCCCCTTTGGGACACAGGTACCTCTTGAATAGTACTGAATCAAAAGATCTTGAAGTACCCCTGGAAGGAAGGAAGGATAGCTGTTCCTGAGGGGGCTGAGGAATTCCCATAAAGGGGGGAGGTAGGAGATTTCCAGACCATGAAATATCTTTGGCGGATAATGGAAAGAACTCAGGAATCCCGAGTAATATTTAGGAAAACAGGAAGAGAGCGAGATAGGTGAAGAGAAAGAGGAAAGTGGCTGTGAATAGGATAGTCAGCCAGCACCTGGTTCATCAGGAAAAGGAGACTTGTGAGGCACAGACGTTTGAGTAGCCTTTGCAGGAGCCCACTTGCTACCCTTTTTACCCTTAGAAGGATGGCAAGATTGCCTGTGAAAGGGCTGGCTTATTGGGGTAGTTTCTCTGAAATTTAGGCACAGGAGAAATAAACACGTTTAAGTTCCTGAAAAGCCTTTCCCCTTATCCTGAAGGGACTTAAATCAGCAGCAACTTTGTCAAACAAGTGTTTATTATCTTGAGGGGCATCCATCAACTTAGCCTTAATATCATCAGACAAAGGTTGAAGCCAAAGCCAAGAATACCTCCTCATCACTGACCCAAAGGCAGCAGCCCTAGAAGAAGAATCTGCTGCATCATAACTACACCTGATGGAATGACGAGCCACATGGGAGGAAGTCCCTAAAAGGGAAAGGGCAGAAGTTTTACCTTCAGAGTCTGGAAGATCAGAAATCACCTTACAGGCCTGGGAAAGCAGAGCCAAGATGTACCTGGACATATGGATCTGATAATGAATAGCCCTAAAAGCTAAAGTAGCAGATGTATAGACCTTCTTCCCTAGCCTTTCCATAGCTCTGCTATCTTTATCAGAAGGCAGTAACTTATGTAAAAGGAAGCAATTGAGGTTTGTCAGAAGCTACTGACACCACTGAGGGGTCAGCAGAAGGACATTTTTACAAAAACATGACACCCTATAGAACCTATCCCTATAGAACTTATCAGGTTTCTTGGGGGCAGGGGCCTGAGAGATTTAGAAAAGGCATCCAACAAAGCAGCCAAAACAGGAGGAACAGCAGAAGGTCTGAAGAATCCATCTGCAGTAGCTCTTAATACATTTTTGTATCTCAGAAACTTGAGCACAATCCCAATTAAAGAACTCCATCATCCTAGAGATAGTGTCCCCAGAAGACATCTCTTCAAAGGGAATATCAGGACTGATAGATTCCTCTTCCTCTGATCCACAGTCCAAAGGAGAGGGAATCAGGGAGGAGGAAGCATAGGATTCATCTGTATCTGCCTCCTCCTCAGAGTAATCCTAATTGTTCTCTCTCTGGGTCTCTTAAGGGGGTAGAGGACCAAGGAGGGACTAGAACAGAAACTCCCGGAAGAGGTTTTACAGCCATCAAAGCACTAAACAACTCAAGTGAAAGATTGCCATTCAAACTGTGGATTCTTGGGAGCCGAGGAAATATGTTTAGTCTTCAGCTTTTTCTTTAAGGGGACGTCTGCCTTAAAAAAATTTAGAAGGCTCTGACCCTGAATGGCATTCAATAATTGTAGCAGGGACTTCCTCTCTGCTTAAAATTTGGGGAACTCCCCTAGGCCCCCCAGAAATAATCAGCTATGGTTCCCCCTGAACATCTGAAACAGACGTCTGTAATGCCTCCTCAGACATGTTTAAGGTCAGATCTCCTCCAGCCTCCAACCTGCGTGGAACAGAAGAATCCAACAATGAAGCTGGATGAACCTCTGAGCTATCACTCACCTCAGGAGGAACGTCCGGCAGAGACTGAATAGCAGAAGTTTCTGGCCGCCTCTTCCTAGAGAGCTGTCCCTCGGAGTGGGAAGTGCCCTCCACTGTGTCTTTAGCAAGAATCTTAAGACTTTGATTCTCAAAATAAAGCAATGAAGAAGAAAGTTTACTATGAATGGTTTTGGGAACAAAGGCTTGACAGAACAGGATGTATAGTCATACAAGTGCCAAAGCAAAACAGACAAAGTCTGTGACTGTCTTTATGGGGAATCTGTCACCCACACTGGCATTTACTCTTCTTGGATGACATAAACCCCACAAGCAGCAATAGGAAGAAGACAACAAAAACCACAACGGTGCACTTGTATGTAATGGCTTGTTGAACCAGCAACCGAACAGGCGTTCATACCAATAATCAAAAGATGGCATTCAGACTGGCGGCAAATAGGTTCTGAGGAATGAACATCCGAACATCACCTTATGCCCTACAATACGTGAGGAGCATACACGTGACGTACAGCGGACCTCACGGCAACCTAAAGGCTTTGGTATACTGGACAGACTTCGGGCCGCTCTTGGCACTTCACTTCTGTGCGCTACACAATTTTTTTTTTTTTTTTTTTTATTTGGGGAACCAAGTCTCCCCCCCTCTTCTTTCTTTGATAACTCAGCTAATGGAATTTGGTCATTACAGGGCCCCATATAGCCATAGATCATTTGGAACCCCCCCCCCCCTACAGCTGCAGGTTTTGTGGGTGCCCAACAATGGCCATGACTCTTGTACAGCTTTGAAGGAGGGGCAATGGCAAAATATGCTCCCTTTGGAACACATGGCAAGTAATATTCCTGTACCCTCAGGATTGCTGACATCACACACTGTGGGAGGTTACAAGCTTGTTGGGAGCACTGACGTTGGCATGAGGGTGAGAAAAAAAAATAACCATGTTTTTTATCAGTAGCTGTGAAGCAACCAAAAGGCCAATGGCAGCTGCAGTTTTTTTACAGCGAGCTTGATCTTACAAGTTTACAGC
>NC_056749.1:277938053-277940330 GCF_019279795.1 Protopterus annectens
TAGAACCGGGCCTAGGTAAAGATGACACAGTGTTTATTAAAAAATGGCGAGATACACAACTGACTGCCTCAAATTTGTTTATGGGACTACTGATAGAATATTATGATGAACAGTTATCAGTGTTAACAAAACAACTAAATGATAGCCAGGAACGTACATTTCAGTTTGAAGATAAGCCTGAATACCAACAGATATATACCCAGTTTATGCAGGACATGGATAAATATGAACAGGAATTACGAGTCAGGAAGCTGAAAAAATATCGTAGGGATGTCAATGACTTTAAGAACAACAGGATTTTCTCTTGGAAGCAAGAACGTAAAGGAGTACATTTTGATACTAGCAAACAAACTAGACCTAAGCGAAAAAGAGTTAGGTCTATTTTAGACAGCCATTGCACACATCAGAGGGTTCATCAGTATATTCCAACACTGATACAGAACCAGAGAATGAACTAGCAGGTGGATTATCACCAGAGTTTCCTGTTCCTAAACGAAGCAAGCCCCCTTTAGGAGAGGGGGCCGCAAACACAAGAACACCTATGGACTAATTGTTTCACAGAGGGCTAACAGCCCCACAGACCAGGTTTCTCATATATTATCAACAGCAGATAGTGTGAATGATATTAACCATTTAATAGTTAATTTGACTAAACAATATTTCAGTTCAAGTCAATTAAAGCTATTGCAAAAGGGATTAAATTATGTGCCATCTTTTTATTTATCACATGTTGATATAGTTAAAGATGTTAAAGAATTTAGCAGAGTGTTGAATTTGAAATTTTTTTTGCCAGTCAAGGTGAAACAGTGACTACCACTGGAAATGTTGATTTTAGGTTTAAAAAATCTAATTTCATACCAATATACAACAATAGTGTGCGTATTTTTGAACAAATGGTGTTGAAAGAAATACAAACTAAACAGGCAGACATCTTTAAGCATTTCAATCTGCAATTTGATTACAATGAAGAACATTGGTTCAATTAGCTCAAAATACTAATGTGGTTATCACCAGACAGGGCGAATAAACGAAGCCATCGATAAATCCGGAGTGATGAATTTTACGCCCCATGTCAGATCCACAGAGTTTAAAAATAACTATTGATCATTTCGTTATGCTAAACACAAAAACAAATTATTAGTGCTCATACAGCTGAACAACTTAAGGTTGATCATCCAACAGCTCAATATTTTTATTTCACCCCCAAAATACATAAAACTTTGCATAACCCTCTGGGTTAGACCCATAGTGTCAGAAGAGGTTCATTATAGTATTTCCGTCAGAGTACCTTGAAGTAAAACTAAAGCCATTACTGACATTGGTACGTGCAAGAATCAGGGACTCGAAACAATTTCTACAACTGATGAATGATCTTCAACTATCTACCAATAGTCTATTTGGAACATTGGATGTCCACTCACTATACACTAGTATCCCACATCAAGGGGGTATAGCGGCAGTAGAATATTGGATGAATAAAGCAGGTATATATACACAGTTAGAAATGCAGTTCCTGATATCCATGTTACAACTAGTCTTAGAACATAATGCATTTAAGTATGATGACAGATGGTATTTACAGGTGAAAGGTACAGCAATGGGAGCAACATTTGCTCCTATATATGCTGACCTTTTTATGGGCTACCTGGAGGAGTTATGCATATATACTGAGGATTTTCCATATAAGAACAAATTGACCATGTATAAGATTTTTAGATGATTGTTGGGTAATATGGGAAGGTAATCAAGTAGAATGGGATAGCTTTTGTAGCTATTTAAATTCCAACAAATATGGCATTAAATTTATTGGAAAAGTAGATCTATTTACAGTAGATTATTTAGATGTTAATGTAACAAAGGCTATAGATGGAACTATAATAAGAAGTTATGTACCTACCATAACGTTCCATGTTAGTTGTCTTCTCTCGCCTTCTTTCTTGCTTGATGGGGTTCGGAGCCGATCCTCGGCTCCGACTCGGCACTAGCTAAGCTCGAGAGTCACTTTTACCAGCTCGAGGCAGCCCCATATCCCATGATGCAAGGCGGTAAGTACCCAGATCTCGTTTGATGACAAAGGGCAATAACACCAAGCATAAAAACACTTCCAAAAGGAAGAAAGAAAACTTACAGGATGGAAGAATGACCAGGTCTGAATGGTCTTCAGCATAATAATTTCTTAGAAAGGTCTGTCCAGGCCTGGGGGAAGGAGGGAGGGTCGCAAGAAAGAACGCGAGAGAAGACAACTAACATGGAACGTTATGGTAGGTACAATGTTAA